>NC_079445.1:29231487-29261487 GCF_903798145.1 Danio aesculapii
TCTACTGAACAAACCATCATTATACAATGACTTGACTAATTACCCTAACCTGCCTAGTTAACCTAATTAACCTAGTTAACCCTTTAAATGTCACTTTAAGCTGTATAGAAGTGTTTTAAAAAATATCTAGTAAAATATTATTTACTGTCATCATGGCAAAGATAACATAAATCAGTTATTAGAAATGAGTTATTAAAACTATTATGTTTAGAAATGTGTTAAAAAAATCTCTCCATTAAACAGAAATTGGGGAAAAAAATAAACAAGGGGGCTAATAATTCAGGGGGGCTAATAATTCTGACTTCAACTGTATTATTTTAAAATAAGACACGACGGGTAATCTCTGAACGCATTACTATTATAAATACAGTTCTAATACAAGAGAAAAAGACGATCAAATACCATCATCATTTTCATCCGCTTATCCAGGGCCAGGTCGTGGGGGCAGCAGTCTTAAGAGAGAACTCCAGACATTCCTCTCCCTGGACACTTCCTCCAGCTCCTCCGGGGGGATCCCGAGGCGTTCCTAGGCCAGCCGAGAGACATAGTCCCTTCAGCGTGTCCTGGGTCTTCCCTGAGGCCGCCTCCCGGTGGGACATGCCTGGAGCCCCTCTTTAGGTAGGCATCCTGGAGGCATCCAGAAACAGATGCCCGAGCTACCTCAGCTGACTTCTCTCGATGTGGAGGAGCAGCGGCTCTACTCCAAGCACCTCCTTGGTGACAGAGCTCCTCACCCTGTTATAAGGGTGTGCCCTGCTACCCTGTAAAGGAAACTAATTTCAGCCGCTTGTGTCCGAGATCTTGTCCTTTCGGTCATGACCCAAAACTCATGACCATAGGTGAGAGTAGGAACGTAGATTGACCGGTTAATCAAGAGCTTTCCCTTTTGGCTCAGCTCCTTCTTTACTACAACAGACCGGTACATCGACCCCATTACTGCTGCCGCTGCACCGATCTGCCTGTCAATCTCATGCTCCATCCTTCCATCACTCGTGAACAAAACTCCAAGACACTTGAACTCCTCCACCTGGGGTAAGGACTTTCCTCCAACCTGGATATGGCAAACCACCTTTTTTCCGGTGAAGCACCATGGCCTCGTCTGCGAATAACAGAGATGAAATCCTGTGGTCCCCGAACCGGACCACCTCCAGCCCAAGGCTACGCTTTGAAATTCTGTCCATAAAAATTATGAACAGAATTGGTGACAAAGGGCATCCCTGCCGGAGCCCAACATCCACTGGAAACAAGTCTGACTTATTGCCGGCACTGCGAATCAAACTCCTACTCTGTTCATACAGGGACGAGACAGCCCTTAACAAAGCACCTCTGACTTCATTCTCCCACAGCACCCTCCACAGAATGCCACGAGGGACACGGTCGAACGCCTTCTCCAAGTCCACAGAACACATGTGGACTGGTTGGGCATACTCCCATGAACCCTCGAGCACCCTGGTGAGAGTATAGAGCTGGTCCAGTGTTCCACAGCCCGGACGAAAACCGCATTGTTCCTCCTGGATCCTAGGTTCAACCATCGGCCAGATCCTCCTCTCCAGTACCCTGGCATAGACTTTCCCAGGGAGGCTGAGAAGTGTGATGCCCCTATAGTTGGAGCACACCCACCGGTCCCCTTTCTTAAAAATGGGAACCACCACCAAAGTTACCCTGTACTGTCCCCGACCTCCATGTGACATTGTAGAGACGTGTTAGCTAAGACAGCCCCATAACATCCAGAGACCTAAGATAAACACTCACCCATCACCCAAGCTGAGGTCACTGAGATGGTTTGCAAGCTCCAGTGGCAAAGCAGCGGGGGTGGATAAGATGATTGAATATGATAAAGTATAATACAACATCAGAAAATATTAACTTTATACAGTAAAATGTCTCAAAGATGTTTCTAATAATATTAAATATATAGTGCATACAAATAAATAACCTTGAGTGTGAATATTCATTACTTACATAAATATTTTTTTGAGTTTAGTTGTGCATATTACATACAGTGATATAACACTTAAAAAATGATTTTTTTTAATGAAATAAATAAAATAAATTGAAATAAAATAAAATAAAATAAAACAAAAAGAAATAAAATAAAATAAAATGAAAATGAAAAAATAAATAAATAAATAAAACAAAATAAATAAATAAATAAATATAAAATAAATAAATTAATAAATTAATAAATTAAAACAATTTAAATTCACAGTGACACTAGCGGCATCTAGTGGCTGTTTCCCAAATAGCAACAGAGTGTCACCTCTTGCTGATTCTATGCTCTTCGCCCAAATCTTAACACCGTGTCCTAACAACATACAAGGCAACAAGATTACAGTGACAAGACATTTGGCAGTCCTCACCAAAACACAAAAGAAACATTTACATACTAGCTACTTATTTGAATACCAGCCACTGTAAGGTTTTTAATCTAATTAATACATATCAAAACTCTCTAACATTTTTAGTAGGCTACTGGGGGACTAATGTTGTTGGTTTGCACAGTTCTGACTTTCACTTTCAAATCGTTTTCTTAAGGCTGTAACATAAACAAAATGTGGAAAAAGTGAAGCGCTATGAATACCTTCCGGATGCACTGTACCTCGCTTATTGGCTAAGTTCACCCCTGGGTGTAGTGTAACCCTAACTCTAACCGACAAATATCAATATGTAGGCAAAGAAAATATAAGGATACAGAGAATTAACATCAACACGAATCATTCTATCACGACGCAACTAAACAACCATAAAACATGCGTGATAAGACTCAATAACATGTCGCCTGTCATTGAGACATCACTCACAACAACACAAGCTTCCTTGTTTTCTCACCATTTAATGACTCTATGAAAAATCAATATACGTAAAGCATCTGGGTGATACATGATAAAGTGCACAATCTGGAAGATGCGCGGAAACCGAAGAAACATGACCCTCGAGGAATGGGACTAACTAACTGTCCCTTGCAAGGCTTGCAGCAATAATGAAAAGCTATCCTGAGTGGCCCTCTAAGACACTAAATAAATCACTCTCACTACTACAACGAGGCAGCGCGACGGCCCAGAGGGAGAGCGAGAGGGGGAGACATGCATTATTTACCAACAGAAACTGCAATATCAACTGCTTTTCCCTGGCTTGGATCTATTTCAGCTGCATTGTGCTTCGCCAACTGTAGAACGTGAAGGAAACAGTGGGAGAGCGGAAATTCGGAGTGGAAGAGAGATAGAGATGGATGGCTAAATGTGCTCGGCGCTGGAAAATCTGGATGTTACTGTCTTTGTTTATCTCCTGCAACCAGTTCATGAATGCTGACCGCTATGCTATTACGAAACGTCAGATGTCCTAAGTGGTGCAGACAAACTTTCAGAGCAAATCAAATCCGACAGTGCATGATTCCCTGAACAAAGTTTTGTCCCATGTGGAAATACAGCTGTATTGTCATTGCAGCTGTAGTGTAGCAGACAGCACTTTTTTCCACTTGTTATACTGGAGATACTTCATGTATATAAAAAATAAATAAATAGACAAGACAGACTTGCTCACTTTTTTTCTTCTGCACCTCCTTGCACTTTCTTGCCCTTGCTGACAGCGAGGTCACTGCAATCAGTGAATGTATTTTTAATATTCTTTCTCCGAGTCTGTCATGTTTTAAATTAGCAATTCAATGTGATTCCTTTTCTTTTTGCAATATGCAGACAAGGACATCGAATTATGAAAATTATTACAGAAATATTCTGGACTTTGTACAAGTCAAACCTTTTTAATTTTATTTGTATTATTATTATTATTATTATTATTATTATTATTATTATTATTATTATTATTATTATTATTATTATTATTATAGCAAATTTAACCTCCACATAAAAAAACATTCACATCTTTTTTAAACATGAATAAATATGTGTGACTTTTTTGCAATAATAATAATAATAATAATAATAATAATAATAATAATAATAATAATAATAAATTTCAGAATAAAATAAATATTTGATGAGTGTGAATCATGACCTTTTAGACCAATAGTATTGACAAGATTAGCGCACCAAAAAAGCTTTTTTTTTTAAACCGTGAGCGCGCAGGACAAACTTCAGTACTCTACGCTTAGAATAAAATAAATAAATAAAAATAAGTAAATACATACTAATTCATTCATGCTAATTTCTAATAACTGATTTATTTTATCTTTGCCATGATGACAGTAAATAATATTTCACTAGACATTTTTCAAGACACTTCTATACAGCTTAAAGTGACATTTAAAGGCTTAACTGGGTTAATTAGGTTAACTAGGCAGGTTAGGGCAATTAGTCAAGTTATTGTATAATGATGGTTTGTTCTGTAGACTATCAAAAAAATAAAGCTTAAAGGAGCTAATTATTTTGTCCTTAAAATGTTTTTTAAAAAATTAAAAACTGTTTTTATTCTAGCTGAACTAAAACAAATAACACTTTCTGCAGAAGAAAAAATATTATCAGACAAACTGTGAAAATTTCCTTGCTCTATTAAGCATAATTTGGGAAATATTTAAAAAAGGAGGATTTTTTAAATTAAAAAATCAAAGGGGGGGGGCGAATAATTCTGACTTCAACTGTATATATATAGTTTTTTCAGAATAAAAATAAATAAATGAATGAATAATAATAATAATAATAATAATAACAATAATAATAATATTAATAATAACAATAATAATAATAATAACAGCGACGCAGTGGCGCAGTAGGTAGTGCTGTCGCTGCACGGCAAGAAGGTCGCTGGTTCAAGCCTCGGTTGGGTCAGTTGGTGTTTCTGTGTGGAGTTTGCATGTTTTCCCCGCGTTCACGTGGGTTTCCTCCGGGTGCTCTGGTTTCCCCTACAGTCCAAAGACATGTGGTACAGGTGAATTGGGTATGCTAAATTGTCCATAGTGTATGTATGTGAATGAGTGTGTATGGATGTGTTACAGAGATGGGTTGCAGCTGGAAGGGCATCCGCTGCGTAAAACATATGCTGGATAAGTTAGCGGTACATTCAAGGTAAAATGATAACACACTAGAAAAATATAATCACACACTTGTGTTCATGGTCAGTTTTTCCTCTGAACACCACTGGAGGAATTAAGACATTAATATTTGTGCTAATCAATATTTTATTGATTCAGTGCATCGTGATTATAAACCAGAGCATTCCTAACCTGAGAATGTGTTCAATTCTGATTTTACAGGTGATCCAGTAAGAGCTACTCCTCCACTCTTCAGCTAATGATTCACTGATTCAAATGATCCAGTCAGAGAGAGTGTGTCCGGTTAACGACTCAGTGAATCCTGAAAGTTTTCCTGTCAGAGTGAATCTCTGGAGTTAACAATTCACTGATTCAAATGATCCAGTCTGAGTGTGTGCTCAGTTAACAATTCACTGATTCAAATGATCTGGTCAGAGTGAGTCTCCAGTCAACTCACCGAATTTCTGAAAGTCTGACTCAGAATGAGCTCAGAGATTGAGTGGGCATGACTGACTGCATGAGAAAACGTCACTAAGTTTAAAAACAATTGTGTAATTTACAAGATTATGTCTAGTTTACCCCCTTACCATCTGAATTTATTCAATTTAAATCTGTTAAAAACAACTTGATGTGCAGATAAAGCTGATTGCATTATTCCAGTAAGGAAAAAAAAAATGTATTACTTTTTTTTCTTTTAGAGCATTACATCAGTGGATTGGAATAACTCAATCCATTACAGAATGTGTATCATTTAATTTAGTATAATAAAAAAATAGCTCCTTAATAATAAACATTGTTAACAATACTTTTTAAAACACTGTTCAGTTTATAATTAAAATTTGTTGGTTCTTAGGTGTAAAACATAAGGCAAAGGGAATACTAATGAAAAGCCTTTGAGCTCTTTTGGGTACATATCCATTCTTGAGGTATATGATTAACATCAAAGCCCCTTTAAGGCAAGTCATTTCACTCGGCGGCCATCTTTGAAATGCCTCTCGGGCAGTATGCTCCGACATTCTGTCTGAATGGGGAAACGCTAAATTCACCTAAATTGCCTGCCAAGCTTAGGATTGAAGTTCACATAGGAATCCCCAATGAAAATAACAACAGTCTCTTTAGTTTAATTTCTCAACGTTTGAATGACACAAAATCTGCAGAAACTCACGCCTGGTCCAAGCCCCTCCCCCAAAGAATCGTCAGTCTATAGTGATTTATGATTGGGTCCTGTACTAGAAAGCGGGACTTCATTCACCATATTAATCGTTTCCCCATTCAAAACTATATGAGTGACAAGTCTTGTGTATTCTATAGTCTTTAGCTGTGTCTCATTTCAGAGGCTTTCAAGTGCGCTGCGTCATCGTGGCACGACGAAGGCTGTCTCATTACAAAGAAATTCGAAGGTTCCTTCAAAAGCAGCCTCAAAATGCGTCCTTCGTTTCCCAGGTAATGAAGGACACAACCGGTGGATCCTTCGCGGCCTTGAACATCCCAAGATTCATTGCGTGCTGATAATGGCAGGACATTTTAAAAAAGAAAATTCCGGATTAAAGGTTTATAACACATGTTAAAAAGCAAAAGGTGTATGATATGTCTTACTAAAAAGTGATTTTATAGACAGTTTATATTTTTATGTGTACATGCATAGATTAAAGGAAATATATTTCCATTTATTTTTTGCCTTCAGATCGCTTAAAACAAGTTTTAAAATCACTGTAAAAAAAGTCATTACAAATTTTATTACCGCTTATTAATGGCAGCTTTTACGGTTGACTGGTGACAAGATTCGTCCTCTGAAGGCTCGATCATCTCATTTCAAAACGCTTGGTTCGGCCTGTGTGGACTTCGAAGGACTCACCTTTGAAGCCTGCATCCTTCGGAGGATGCAGCCTCTGAAATGAGACACAGCTTTTGTTAATATACACTGTCAAAACAAAACGAAACGAAATTAAATTAAATTAAGGTGACGCAGTGGCGCAGTAGGTAGTGCTGTCGCCTCACAGCAAGAAGGTTGCTGGTTCTAGCCTCGGCTGGGTCAGTTGGCATTTCTCTGTGGAGTTTGCATGCTCTCCCTGCGTTCGCGTGGGTTTCCTCCGGGTGCTCCGTTTTCCCCCACAGTCCAAAGACATGCGGAACAGGTGAATTGGGAAGGCTAAATTGTCCGTAGTGTATGAGTGTGAGAGAGTGTGTATGGATGTTTCCCATAGATTGGTTGCGGCTGGAAGGGCATCCGCTGCGTAAAACATGTGCTGGATAAGTTGGCGGTTCATTCCGCTGTGACGACCCCAGATTAATAAAGAGACTAAGCCAAAAAGAAAATGAATGAATTGAAATGAAATGAAATAAAATGAAATGAAATTAAAGTTACTTAATGCCAAACTTTATTTATGTATCACTTTTCACAAATCGACCCGATTCACTTAAGTTTTTGGTAAAAAAAAAATAATAATAACATTAAAAAAATTAATAAAAAGAAAACAATAAAAACAATCAAATAAAATAAAGTAAAATAAAAAACAATCAAATAAAATAAACAATAAAATAAAATAAAATAAAATTATAGTTACTTAATATCAACTTTTTATGTATTATTATTTACAAATCGACCTGATTCACTTGTTTTTGGTAAAAAAAAAAAAAAAAAAAAAAACAACATAAAAAAATTTTTATAAACAAAAATAAAATAAAATAAAATAAAAAAAAAGCCAACTTTTTTATGTATCCCTTTTTACAAATCTACTTGATTCACTTAAGTTTTTAGTGTTTAACTGTATTCCTTTTCCTAGTCATTTCTTGACTAATCATAATCTCTGCACCAAAGTGTTGAAGATTGGCAGTCATATAAGTTGAACACGTCATTTTCATGTCAATGTTCAAAAAGTGGGGCTGACAGCAAAGGGGTTGTAATTTTCTGTAGCCTACAGTAAGTAAAAGCAAATAAAGTCAGGCTGTTGTTAATGGACATCCTACAGGGAGCAGTTCAGGACCATGGACAGCTCAGCATATAGGAGCTGTAAGTTACTGAAATGCTTAATATTAATGTTAGCACTCTACAGTTCTTCTGCTCCCAGTGCTGAAGCAATTAATTTCACCAAACCCATGAAAAAAAAAAAAAAACAATGACAAAGCCAACTCAGATAGGACAAACTGCCATCCCGCAAAGCATGTTTTACATCACACACTTACATGCTTGAGTGAACCTAGAAATAATGTCTTATAGAAAGAGTCAGTGCCAGTGAGTCAGATTTCATGCCGAGTGCCATGGCTGATAGGAGGAAATAGATGCTAAGAGGTAGACTTTGTTTGCTGAGTAAGACGTCACTGACCTCAGCCACTGTCAGAGAACTGAATTCTTGTCTGTTCTTTGGGGAAAAAGCAAGATTGAATCGATCTCTTGTGACATCTCTTGTGGGTTTGTGTTTTTTTGCTAACAAAAATGTATCTTTTTTCAAATGCAGACAGTGATGCGTTCAGTAAGTACAAGTCTGAATTTGCAATGCTGAACTTTTCAACTGAAACCAATGCAGAACTGGAGCTCAATTTGGGGAACTTTTGTTAAAGCCAAGCACACATCAATAGACTGAAGACAGTCTGCGCACATGTAATGGCTTCTTTTTATGCTTTTCTGATAGCTACACATCAGTTACTTCAAAATAAGATTCTGAGTTAGTTAGATATCAGCAAAAAACTATTGAAAAAAAAAAATCTTTATAACAAATATATATTTTTTATGATGTGTTACTATGAAATACATAAGAATATTACAAAATCCCTGCACACATTTTATTTTCTCTCAACACAGTTTTTCTCTAGTACAGAAGCATTGTTAACATATTTCTTATCATGTTCAATATTTTTTTAAATTAAAACCTTTAATGAATATACTTCATAACATAAAAATATTAAATTAATTCAATAGATATTTTACAAAACTATATAGTTTCACCCACTTCCAATGTTATCACTCGATTAAATGGGCATTATCAGTGGTTATCAGCTGATAGATATGGGCCAGTCGGAGCCATCCACATGGTTAATCAGCTATACTAATAGAGAAGACTCCAGATCCAGATCAGTTTTAACACTGCTGTGATGGTTGGGTTTAGGGATGGGGTAGGGGTAGACGTTAATAAAATACAATTAATGGGAAGTTTAATAAATAATATAAATAATTCTTGTGGTTAATCAGCTATACTTATAGAGAAGACTCCAAATCCAAATCTGTTTTTACATTACTGTGACGGCTGGGTTTAGGGTTGGTGTAGATGTTAATAAACTACAATTATTGGTAAATGTAATAAAGAATATAAATAATTCTTGTTAACTTCCAGCCACAGTCATATGTGATCCATAGCTGATTAACCATGTAGATGGATGATAACAGCCTTCTGAGCATACCAGGCCCCTACTGGCCCATATCTATCAGCTGATAACCACTGATAATGCCATTCAATTGAGTGATGACATTCAAAGCAGCTGTATAGTTTTATTACACTTCACTTTTTCTGGGAAATAAGCTCAACAGTTGAGTTTTACCATTTTTAAATCCGTTCAGCTGATCTTCAGGTCTGACGGAAACACAAATCCTTGAATCAGATTAGACCGTTAGCATCTCACTCAATTTTTTTTTTTTAATATTTGATAATTGTCCAACTCAAAGCTTGACTCTTCTGTAGTTACATCATCTAAGACCGGTGAAAAGTTGCCATTTTCTAGACCCATTTGTCTATGATCTATAATCATTCCAACATAATAAATAAGCCATAATGACCTACAAAATAGAAAGTCCGTCATAGTCCAAACACGAGGTACACAATGACGCAAACATGAAGCCTCGGTCAGATCACACGAATCTGTCATGATTTCGAAAAAAATAGGCTGTATGTTTATTTATGGGTGGGTCACGGGTGGATCAGAATAATCATTGGTTATGCAAACTTTAACTACCTTTTCTAAAATATTAAGGTGTTTTAAGCAATTTTATCTGAGAGACTGGCACAAATTCTGATGAGTTTCTGAGCTCTCTCACCCTTCCAACAGAGTTTCCGAGGTAATCTGGTAACATGTTTAGTGTTGCGAATAACGTTACATTGCAAAAGCATTAATCGTGAAAACAGTTTAATATAGGCTTCTCTGAAACTGTGAATATTTCACTTTAAATGTACTTAGGCTAGATTATTATTTTATTTAACAAACCAACACAATCTCACGGCAATTCGTGTTTTGGCAAATATATTGGACTCAATTTGAAGCGCTTCACCTAAAATGTTATTCGTTATTCAGTTATAGATAACTGACCAACAAAAGATACATTAAAATTAAGATAAAAATTATACCAAACATTTTATCAAGAAAAGAAACCGCATAATCTGACAGTGACTTTTGGAAACGACAATAAAAAATTGTGTGATCTGACCGGGGCTTAAGAGTCAAGCTTTAAGTAGTAAATTTGGAATTTTTTGAACAAGATGCTGATCTTACAATCCGATTCAATGATTTATGCTAAGCTAAACCAAAAGTGCTCCCACCAGACCTGGATATCGGCTGAATAGATTAAAAAATGTTAAAACTCAACCATTTAGCTGTAGGTTATTTGTAAAATGAGTCTTTTCTAAAAAAAAAAAAAGTGGAGTGTTCTTTTAAACCTTACCCATCATCTGTAACTATTCTGAGTGTTGTGCTGTATACTAAATGCCAGTGTTGACCCTGCATGGATATTTGTTCCCCGACCAGTATGATATAACATCAAAGAACGTTGAGCTTCAGTCTTGCAGAGTGTGCTGAGCAAATAAAGCTGCTTGTCTGCAATACATCTTATATTGGCCTCTAACGAAGGTCAGTTGCATCACAAACACCTAACGACCTTAAAAAGTCAAAGAACTTTATAAACTAAAGCATTCAATTCTCCTCTGAGAGATTGCTTAGACAGGATCAAAAATTAGCAAAAACCACACACAGACACACACAGACACGCACACACGCACACTCAGAAAGACATGAAAGGCAAAACAATTGACTTAAAAATATTCCTATCACGTTTATTATTTAACTGTGCAATGCAAGGCCAAAGCATAATAATAATAATAATAATAATAATAATAATAATAATAATAATAATAATAATAATAATAATAATAATAATAATAATGATAAATCATTAAATCATTAAATCATTAAATCATTAATACTACTACTACTACTACTACTACTACTACTACTACTAATAATAATAAATAATTAAATAATAATAAATCATTAAATCCTTAATAATAATAATAATAATAATAATAATAATAATAATAATAATAATAATAATAATAATAATACCAACAATAATAAAAAATAATAATATTTAAATCATAAAATATTATTGTTAATAATAATAATAATAATAATAAATAATTAAATAATAATAACTCATTAAATCATTAATAGTAATAATAACAACAATAATAAAAAAATAATAAATAATAATAAATCTTTAAATCAAATAATAATAATAATAATAATAATAATAATAATAATAATAATAATAATAATAATAATAATAATAATAATAATAATAATAATAGGCTGTACGGTGGCACAGTAGGTAGCACGTTCACCTCACAGCAAGAAGGTCGCTGGTTCAATCCTCGGATGGGTTAGTTGACATTTCTGTGTGGAGTTTGCATGCTCTCCCCATGTTGGCGTGGGTTTCCTCCAGGTGCTCCGGTTTCCCCACAAGTCCAAAGACATGCGATACAGGTGAACTGGGTAGGCTAAATTGTTCGTAGTGTATGTTTGTGAATGACTGTGTATGGATGTTTCCCAGTGATGGTTTGCAGCTGGAAGGGCATCCGCTGCATAAAACATGTGCTGGATAAGTTGGAGGTTCATTCTGCTGTGGCGACCCTGGATTAATAAAGGGATTAAGCCGAAAAGAAAATGAATGAATGAATGAATTAAATAATAATAAATATTTAAATAATAATAATAATAATAATAATAATAATAAAACAATAATAAAATAATAATAATAATAATAATAATAATAATAATAATAAATAAATAAATAAATAAATAAAAATAAAGCCTGTTCTTTGCTAGATCAATGCATGTTACATAAACCTCACCTTTATAAACCCAAACATGTGTCTCTGCTATATATGGAGTATATAAAAGTCTCAAGGGTGTCTGGTCATTTACCCTAACGCACTGGGGAAAACATGTAGTGAGCATCTGCCACACACACAGATAGACACACATGGACACAACAGATGGCAAAATAGATATTCCTGAATGTTCAAATGAACATCTTTTTTTTTTTTGTACAACTCAAGGACTATTGGAACGGAAAGAATGGTTAAGATGCAGAAAAAGCCACACCAGCTAAGACTCTTCTTCTCCATCTGTGCAGCACTTTGAAGTTTTTTTCAGACATCTAAAGAATCCTTGATCTCACCTTACTCTCATATCAATTCTCATATTTTCTGCTGAAACACAGGTACACCGATAATAAGCAGCGCATTAACGTTAGCTGTTTTCGTCTGCGCTGAAAGCTTTTTTCTATCTTGAGAAGTTGTTCTTGTGAATGGAGGAGCTCAAGGGGTTTTCAAACAGCCCCCAACACAATGCCCTGGACACACATTAAGCATTCTTGTCTAATCAATGCCGTCCGAGAGTGTATTTGATGGTGATGTCGTCGTGTACCAGCAGGCACCTTTGGGGGATTCAGGGGCCTTGGAGGAAGCAGGTCTTAACAACAAATCAATGGTGCTTTTCTTCTTCTGGAGAGGCTGATGTCATGGCCCTATCTTCATATTCCAGCCGCTCTTCAATTTGGTTCATCTTTCAGTCACTTCTGCGAATTTGATTCATCTGGGGTTTTTTGGATGTCACTGTTCATTTATTGTGCCAATTCAGCACAACTTTCTTGAATGTTAATCCAGAATATTTCTAATTCTACCAGGGAATGTGCTACATTGTGACTTTAGATTGATTAAAGTCACATGATGTGGTCAGAGTGAGTCTCCAGTTAATGATTCAAATAACAGAGTGAGTGTCCAGTTAGCAATTCACTAGGCATGGGTCGGTATAAGTTTCTGATGGTATGATAACCTTGGATAAAAATATTACGGTTTCACAGTATCATGTGATTGTATGGTAATACAACCACGGTATTGTGATTACTACTCTAAAATACATTTTTCTTAAATATCTGGCAAAAAAAATAAATTAATAAAATAAAATATATAAAACAAAATAAAATAAAATAAAATAATAAAATATAAAATATAAAATATAAAATAAAATAAAATAAAATAAAATAAAATAAAATAAAATAAAATAAAATAAAATAAAATAAAATAAAATAAAATAAAAACTTTTACTCCCATTGAACAAAATACATTTTAATTTAGGAAACATTTCTAATATTTTGCAACAGTAAACATGTCAGGCTAAATATTTAAAATAAATAAATAATTCTTCTGCTCTCTTCTGTAGTTTCAAAAACACAGATTTCTTTACAACACATTTAAAAAAACACATTAAAAACCTTATATATCTTAGGAATGGTACAACTGAAAATGTTAGGGGTTTTAGAACCGTGACTGTTCTAAACTGCAGTAAACCTTGAAACCGGTTATGGTCCCGTGCCTACAATCCACTCGTTCGAATGATCTGGTCATAAATGATCAGATTATAAATAATTATTCACAAATTAAAAATGATTCAGTCAGAACGAGCCTCCTGTTAACGATTCACTGATTCAAGTGATCCGTTCAGAGTGAGTCTCCAAATAATGGCTGACTCAAATGCAAGTCTGACTCAAAATGAGCTCAGAGCTTAAGTGCCTACGACTGATGGCATGAGAAGTTACTTAATGCCAAATTTTAGACAAACTAAATAAACTAATTTCACGTGTTTTTAAATTGACCTGATTCACTTCAATTTAAAATGTCTCACCATATCTTAGATGTTGTCCCTTTCAAAGAATAGAAACTAGATAGCTTAACGCTATTATTTGTGCGAATCAACAATGTGTCAATTCAGCACAACTTTCTTGAATAGTAATCTAGAATATTCCAAATTCTACCTGGGAATGTGATAAACTGTGACTTCAGATGGATTAAAGTTGATTAGTAATATCCGGTTAATGATTTGGCGATTCAAATGATCCAGTCAAAGAGAATCTCTAGATAATTATTCAGAATGATTTTGTCCGAATGAGCCTCCTGTTAATGATTCCCAGATTCAAATGATTCATTCAGAGTGACTCCAAAATTAATGACTCACTACCTAGAAATGTAAAAAATTGTAACTTTAGATTGACAATGTGGTAAGAACGAATTTCCAGTTAATGATTCAGTGATTCAAATAATCCAGTCAGAGCAAATTTTCTAAATAATTATTCACAAATTCAAAATGATTCAGTCAGAATGAGCCTCATGTTAATGACTCACTGATTCAAATGATCTGTTCAGAGAGAATCTACAATTAACTCTTGCAAGAACTTGCAAATCTGAGTCAAATTGAACAAAAAAAATTCTCAAAAAACTCAAAATTCTAGACAGATTGATTAAACAATACATTTTACATGTTTATACAGTAAATTGACCTGATTCACTACAGTTAACACTTCATACCTCACTGTATCCCAGATTCTGTCCTTTGAAAAAAAATGAGCATAGCCTAAAATTACTATACAATCAATTAGCATTTATGAATATTGACCAAATAAATTCCATTAATTTCTACAACAGGCAATGTGTTTCATTCAGTAAAATAATTACAAAACCAGTGACTGGAGAAAAAGGAATCACTTTTAAAACAAATCAATGGTGCTTTTCCTCTCCCGGAGAGGCTGATGTCAAGGCCCTATCTTCATATCCCAGCCGCTCTTCATCTCAGCTCATCTTCCTGTCACTTCTGCGAATTTGATTCATCAGGGTTTTTTGGATGTTACTGTTCATTTATTGCTCTAGCCTGATAGCGAGGGGGAAAAATGGCTCACGTCTAAGATACTTTAACAGCCTGTAAAAACGGCTTAAAGGAGGCTTTTGACAGATTTATCCGATACTATGAATTTTCTCTGATGTTTATGTATCTCTGGCTTTTATGCGCGGATGTGAATGAGGTAATTGAATCGGTAAACGGCGCGCTACAGTGAACGCTCGTATTCTCATTCCAGAGCAGTGCTCGGGGACGAGGACAGCGGCGTTATAAATCAAAATGATGTGTTTACCATACCTGATTGAGACAATAAATCAGAGCCTGCAAGTAAAGAGCCGGATAAAGGCGCTTTCGTGCTGGAGCTTTTGGTGTCAGAGTTTGGTTTGTTTGGTTGTTGTAAAAGCAAATTACCCTTGAGGCCTTTTGGAAAACAAGGCTGTGTACTCTAGTGCTGTTCGCTATTTGTTATAACTCAGTTTTGGACAACTTTGATGACAGTGTTTTCTGCACCAAATCTTCTACTTAAAAATAAAATCATATTTGTGAAAGTGCCATCTGTGTAATGCAATAGAAACAGTGAACATATAACAACAAAGTGCAGCCAGTTCACAACAATCATGATCCTTTTTTGATTCACTTCTTTTAGTGAAAACAAACAGCGCATTTGATTATGATATTTCATTCATTCATTCATTCATTCATTCCTTCATTCGTTCATTCATTAAGTGAATCAACAAAAAATCTAATAAAAAACAATGTGAAATGACTCTTACATAAGTTAAATGATTCTTTAAGGTCCTGAGAATTGCTTCGAGATATGCATTTTTATTCAATGTTTGACGCAATCTCAACTAAAAAATGAAGACAGGGTGGGGCATAGAGTACCCTTTTTTAAAAGTAACCAATAGCGTTTTGTTTCTATCACAGCTCTCCCAGTGAGAGTGGTTGAGCTCAAGCGCATCAAATGAAAAGCAAATGAGAAGCATCGTGAAGGGGGGTGGGGCATGTCAGGCACTCGAGAGCATTTGAATGTTCAAGCTTTGATGAGAAAATAAAATATGGTGGTGAGAATAGAGGTGAAAAAACTGTTGATCCATTTAGACCAGGGGTGCCCAAACTCAGTCCTGGAGGGCTCCTCTGACCTCAAAAGGTGCTCTAGCGACAGATGCTAGGGACCACGGTCTTTAGGCTCCTTGTTAGAGCAACTGACTCTCATGCAAAGAATTACCGGTTCGATCCCAACTCAGACCGGGCTGGGTGCAGTAGGACGAGTGGGTTACACATACAAAGAATCGCTGATTCGATTCCAGCTCCGAACGGAATGGGTGCAGTAGGACCAGTGGGTTATACATACAATGAATCGCCGGTTCGATCCCAGCTTAGAAAGGGATGAGTGCAGTAGGACCGGTGGGTTACATGTGGGTGCTCATCTCGGATGGGAGTGGGTTAATGGGGATAAGTGTAATGGAGGCCAGCTAGCAAAGTGCTATGCAGGTAAACCTCACTCCTCTGACCTCAAAAGGTGCTCTAGTGACAGACGCTAAAGGCTATGGTCTTTACCCTCATTGTTAGAGCAACCGACTCCCATACAAAGAATCACCGGTTCGATCCCAGCTCAGACCAGGCTGGGTGCAGTAGGACTGGTGGGTTACACATACAAAGAATTGTCAAATTGATCCCAGCTCAGAACGGTAGGACTGTAGTCAGACCAGTGGGTTACATTGATAAAATGTAGACATGTATTGGAAAGGACTTTGCTTAGTGTTGCTTCTCCAGAAAAAAATACAAACTTGGTCCCAAACAAAACTGAATTAATGTTTGAACAAATCAGTTGAATGATTGATTTTATGAGTCTTTTGTCACAACTTACTGGTTTAACATTGTAACTTGCTACAAAAAGCTACAAAACGTTGACTAAATTAAATCTGATGCTGACTAAGGGTGCTTTCACACCTAGACTTTTGTTTCGGAACCTGGTGTGTTTCTTAGTTAGCGTAGCTTGTTTGGCATATGTGAATCCAGCAATCGCGCTCAGATCCGCGCCAAAACAATCGGCCCGAGATCGCCTGAACGAGGTGGTCTCGGCTCGATTGAAACGAACAAAACGATCCGAGCCCGGCTATATCACAGTGTTTTATGGATATGTAATAGGCATATATATATATATGGCTATATGAAAAGAGAATTATGAGTAGGGCGGGATGTCATTCCTAATGGTAAATGTGCGTTTCATGTCAAATACGGAAGTGAAAGCATGCTGAAATATTAACGAGAGCCGTTTATCCGTTCTTGGCTCAGTCTTGGTTTATCGTAATTTCTCTCTATAATGTAAAGCCTATATTGCATATTTCTAGCCAAGAGCGAGTCTTACCTCGCATAAGTTAGCTATAAATTAAAATATTGACACATGACAGCCGAGCGTGTACATTGTAACAATTTTAATCCCTGTTTCGGAACAAAATGTGTGTGAAAGCACCCTAAATGTGACAACAAAACCAGTTCATTATTTTTACATGACAGAATAATTAAGCTTTCTATTGATGTCTGAATTATTGGGACAGGACAATATTGAACAGACATACAGCTATTTGAAAAATCTGTAATCTGAGGGTTCAAAAAATATAAATACTGAGAAAATCACCTTGTCTAAATTAAGTTCACAGCAATGCATATTAATAATCAAAAATTACATTTTTATACATTTACAGGGTGGCAATTTATGATGTTCTCATTGAATGTGATTTTTATTTAATATTCTAATGATTTTTACAGAAAAGAACAAAAAATCATTTTGATAATTTTTGGATATTTCCACAAAAATACTGATTTTGTAGTCCAGGTTCAAAATTTTAGTATTAAATCACTTCAAATGCAATAAAACATTTTAAAAAGGCTACTTGTGCTGCATATATCTAATATATGCTAATATATAGCACAAAACAAGCCAAGTTCAAACCCTCACCCCCACACAAACGCTCAGTCAAATGCACATTTGCAAACCACTGCACCACATCTCTGCCATCCAAAACACTCTTGTAAGCACAGCTGGATTGGACCTCCCTCCATCAAATAGCATACATCCGTCTCCCAGTAGCAGGGCTCGGTTGAGATATGAGACGTCCTGTTGACAGCATTAGCCGGAGTAGCTTGATTTGATCAGGCCTATTACAGCGATAACAACATGATCTGGGAACTGGGACCAGCACAGATATGCTCCTCAGCCACATTTAGCGCATCAGTGTCCATGTCAAGACCGCTGTGTCAAGGAGGTCTGGAATGAGATTAGTGCGCGCAACTTTTTTAATTGCGAAAACTCTGGGTGATGAGACTGGCGCTGTTATAAATCTCATTCATGCTTGGCAAGAGCATTTGCAGATCGCCGTGATCAAAAAGCAAGTCGGGCAGCCGATCTAATGCAAAAGGGGTTGTTTCAGCTAACAGGCTGATTTTGTCACAGATTACAAGACCATCAAAAATGCATTAAACGCGGAGACTGGAAGACTGTCACTGAAAAGCAAAGACCAAAAAAGTGTTGCGTTTATGGATGAGATTGTTGGTTGGCGATGCACTCAGTGTAACATCAAAGCTTCCTTCTACAATCAGTGAATAATTGCATTAGTGTCATATGTTGAATGTCAGTCTGCTGTTTTTCCTTCCATACCAAGAGAATGGCAGATCATTAAAGACGGCGCTTTCAGTGTCTTGAAGAGGGGCAATATATGTGCTCAAATGTGAAACAAGTTTTATGAGAAAGGCTTGAGAGACAGAAAAAGAAGAAAAAAAATAACCATTTCCTCAGAATTTAATTATGTTGAATTTTAATCTTTCTGCCTCTCTGCAGTCGCAGCTTTTCTGAAAGCCATCAACATTGCACCAAAAAAAAAAGCACATTTTGCAATTAAATACAAAAAAAGGTAAGCTGCATATTGAATTAAACATGGAATTCTGAAGCAAAAAGGTGTGAAATGGTATTTCATTGTAAAACACACTCCAAACATGTTTATTTACAGAGATGAGAAATCATTTTACAGTGCACTGAGTTATAACAGGCAGCTAAAAAGTCATATTTCATTATTTTTTTGGTACGGCACGGGAAAAACTAAAAATAAAATGCTTTTTTTCACTTCTTTTTTATTAAACGATGATTTGCTAAACAAATGGTGGTCCTGTCTTTAAGTAAATGCAACTTTAGCTTCTATTTTCTTATGGATAATTAAAAAAAAGATACAAGGAATCCTATTATTGGTACAATTCTGGATACAATCAGCAATATAGACCACACTAAAGAAACAACAAAAGGCTAATCATAAATTAATGTTTCTTATTGTTGTTGGAATATAGTATTGTATGTGGCTTTCATAACTTGTTATCCTGACAGATTTATTTAAATGCATACAATAAATAAGACATCACTAACAGCTAAGTAAATAAATGAACTTTGTCTCTTTGGCTTTCTGAGGTAAAAGTAATGCTACAGAACATCTTCTACACCAGTAGTTCCCAAAGTGGGGGCAATGGGGGGAGGGTGGGGGTCGCTTCATTTTTATTAAACTATTAGTATTACCATTTTTTATCCAAAATCTACTGAAGAGCAAAATAGAAGTTGATAGTAACATTGCTAACATGTTAATAATAAACATTAAAAAACAACATGCAAATAAAAAGCCATCAGCCTGTCATTTTTTTGCGACCCCTGGGGTGATTACGTTATATTAAAGACACAGCAAATTGATTTTATGTCACCAGCTTAAACTTTGACACCTTTACAGCACTCACGTTCATCAAAAATAAATACAGGCCACAACTATACATGGAGTGGTGTTCTCCAAAATTAAATAATGAATAGACTTGGGCCCATTGGTGTGTGTGAGCTATTGTGTGCAAGGGTTATATATCCATAACCACCTCAAAAAATATTGGGGGACAAGAGTCACTGCCATTGTTATTTTGGGGTCACAGGCAGAAAAGTTTGGGAACCTCTGCTCTACACAAGCCATTTGTACAACTTTTCTGCACTGAAACACTGAACAATCACATGAGACCTATGACGTTCATTTTATGCTATAAATTTTAGTAAAGGTGAGTAGGGAGGGGTATACACAGGATGCAAATACACATTTTGGAGCCTCACAACATAATTTGACTGAGTATCTTGAAGGCTCAGGTGCACTTTTATTATTTAATAAATACGTTATTTCAATTTTTTAGATACTTTATCCCTACCTAAGCAACCATTTTACAGTTAAAATGCAATAGATCAAAATACGTAGACTGATATTAAAATTTAAACAAGATACAAATATACATTTTTGAGCCTCACACCATAATTTGACTGAGTATCTTGAAGGTTCAGGTGCACTTTTACTATTTAATGAATTCATTATTTCTATATTTAGATACTTTATCCCTACCCAAGCATTCATTTTGTAGTTAAAATGATATAGACCAAAATATGTAGACTGATTTTGAAATTAAAAAATATTAAATATTAAAAATATTAAATGTTAAAAACATATTTTGACTTGAAAAGTAACCACTCCAACCCCTAAAAATAAACAAGTCATAAACATAAACACAATATTAAGCAATGTATGACAAACAAGTGCACAATTTAATGAAAACATGCCAAAAGTGGGTTCCAAATGTCGTGACTTCACATGATATGTAATGGGTAAATATTCACTTAAATGTTCATATTAGGAATTAAAGTACTAGACATTTAATATCATGTGTTTCTTCCAATAGTCTCAAGATTCAGCCTTGATTATGCAAGCTGAGACTGCATATCTCAGTGATGCAATGTCAGACACAATGCATTCAATGGAGCTAGTGACGCCACTAAGGGGGGTAGGGCAAGGGGTGGGGTAAGGTGAGTGCATTATAAACATTATACGCAGCTCAGATTGCACTCCACCAGGTCCTCTCTTTCGTTCAGTCGTTCAAAACAAAATGATTTCATATGAAGTAAAATATGCATTATAATGTCTAGTGTCAACAAAAATGACTTAAGTTAAAACAACAAAAGCATAAAACCCATATAGAGATGTATTCATGCAAATGAATGCAATATCACACCCCTAGCAGTTATATATCTATATGTATTCTCTTCTATGCACACTAAGAAAGCATGCAAGAAAGAAAAAAAACTTCATTTGCATTGCCAACAACATATAATGAAGCAAGATATGGGACAGCTCTCAGAGGACATTCTGAGCACTTATTCCCAATAATATGGCACGTGTAGAACACAGTATGCATTCTTGTCAACAATTACAGATGGGAAGAAGCACAGAAAGCTTATAATTTGGATACATTTGGCAGAAAAGAAATTTCCATTTTCTCATAAGTCACTTGGCTACATTGTTTCAGCCATTAGTCCAACGAGAAAAATGGTTTAACAAGACCATAGAAAATCCAGACCCTGTGAAGCCAGACGAAACTGCATGCTGCGGTGCTATTATGGCGAAAAAAGATGTGTATTTCTGAGAAAAGAAGAGGCTGTATCTTTGAAAAATAAAACCAGGGAGAGATAAACGCATGTGGTTTATTTTTATTATAGTTCAAGGGAAGCATAATTATAGCCTTGAAAAAGATTGGAAAGATTTTTGAAGGTGCAGTTTGACATTCTTTAGTGTCCTCCTGCGACTTTAAGATATCTTGAAATAAACGGGCACAAAATTTGGAGCTAAAGAGAACAGATAAGTGTAATTATGTTACACACAAACTTTGTAGGATTCTCAGTGGTGGTGATATATTGAAACATTGCATTAATTTTACTGTCATCCATGTTCTATTTTAGTCCATTTCGTACAAGGCTTTAAATCATAAAATAAAATGCTTAAATTAAATAAAAAATATAATAAATAAGATAAATATTTTAATATATAGTGCAATAATTATAGATTGTTTTTAAATATATACATATTTCTTCATGGTATAAGTGCTGCACAAAAATCAACATGCATGTTTTTGTGTTGTTTTTATTGTGTTATATTATAATTTATTCAACAGTTCTTTCTGGTTTTTGAATCTGATTGGCTGGTAGCCATGTGGTATTCTGCAATAACAGTACTCATATAGCTTCTTCAACCTTGTGTATTACTCTACCCATATAGAGTGACAGCAGATCATTAAACTCACTACAGTTTGACAAATATTGCAGCTGTTGGACAAAATATTTTACTTTTGAGGCTTTTTAGTCAAGAATGTAGTTGTTTAGATTGCAATTACGCAGTTTATTTCTAAGTATAGTGCCTATTTTAAATATTTATAATTTCAGAGATTCACTGCGTTGGCAGCCATTAGCTTGTCATTGAGCATAGCAAAGGCGATTGACATTTCTCCAGAAAATGGCGACAGAGACCACATAATAATGGCTTAAGGCAGAAAAACTCTGTGCAAATTTAAAATTACAGCCGACCAAATCATTATAAAATAGGTAAGTGACATTCTAAGTCAATCTCTTTCTTTTGTATTTCGTAGTGCTGCATTTATTCTACAGTAATCTGGTAGTGTTTGCTTTGCTTTGTTTTTTTCGGGGTTAATTATTGTGATATCCCGATTGCAATAAAGAAATACTGAGAAATCTCTGTAGACTGATGGCATTTCATGCCGTTCAGCCTTATGATCTTAAAATGTGAGCAAAATCACCTGTTTTGTCATCACTTTAGACATTATGCTACAGAATCATTCCAATACTAGCTCTAAAGTGACGTTTGTGAAGCAGCAATGGTTTCTGCTGTTCTCACATCAGCTGCAGATGTGAATTAATGGCAGAAGAAAGTAGTTCCTTGCACAAAATGAATTTTGGGACTCTGTGTTTGATTTTCTTTTTTATATACACAATTATGCCCTCGAACTGTAGTGTAATTGAAATAGCATACTTGCATTATATTATATTAAATTATTTTATATTATTTTATATTATATTATATTATTTTATATTATATTATTTTACATTACATTATATTACATTACATTACATTACATTACATTATATTATATTATATTATATTATATTATATTATATTATATTATATTTTATTATTATATTAGCAGCAAAAATCTTTAAACTAGTACTGTTATTCATTTCAGAGTGATTTTATAATGAAAACAAAATAAACCTGCAACTTAACAAACAGGCATATGATATTGGAGCTAAAGAGAACATAAACGTATAATTATGTTATGCAAACTTTGTAGAATTCTCACTAGGGATTATATATTTTAATTCAGCAATAATTTTACTTTCATCCATGCTCTTTTTTATATTACATAATACAACTCAGAGAGGATCTCACAGTCTTTCTTGGAAGGATATTGCTTCAGTTGTACTCGTTTATCTCTAGATTAGTTAAAATCTCCTGACAAAATGATTTTCCTACTAATGAGAACTTAATCATCTGTAAAGAACAAAAAGGTAAATGTCAATTTAATTTTGAACTTTTAGAAACAAAGATAATTAAACAAGGATGCAAAATGAGTACCTTTTGATTTTGTGAATAAACAGAAGAAAAAAAACGTCCACCATCTAGGTCAAGATACGAAGAAAACTACATTTTAAAATTCAGAACCCATTTCTTATGACAGCTTAAAAATGTTATCTTAAAAATATTGTAAATAAATAACTTCATATAAAAAAATTATAGAATGCCTAGGAAAAGTAGGCAAAATCTTGATATTGCGTACTTTTATATTTAGTTCATACTTTGCCTAAAACCATCATGCATTCTATAAATTGCCTATATATATATATATATATATATATATATATATATATATATATATATATATATATATATATATATATATATATATATATATATATGAAAATATTATTTTAAAGAAATTTATAGAATGCCTGATGTTTTAAGTATGAAGTATTCAAAATTAAGATTTTGCCTATGCATTCTATACAATTTCTGGCCATTATATAAAATGACAAGTATCATTTAGGCAAAGTGTCAGAAGAGCACAAAAAAGCCTTTATTGATCATTACGTATTATAAAGAGGAAAGAGTACGAAATAAAGCATTAGATGTTCTTACAGGAAAAACAATGACAGCAGAACTGAGATTGAATTTGTTAATATTGTCTGTGACATGGTAGTGGAACCTTATACCGGCAATATGCTGTCTTATAATAACGGTCAACACTTACGTACTTCAATCACCATGAACAAATAACGACCAAAGTGTCTATGCCAACATCAGTGGTGGGAAAAATGGTGGGGGTAGGCCAGTTACATACTTTGCCGCACGGCAACTCGGCATTCTATACATTTCCTAAAATGCTGGATTTCACACATTGCATTTTAAATTATTATACATTACATTGTTTAATATTATATATATTACAAGTTCCAGTCATGCACCACACACACTCACGCCGGTTCTTGATCCTGACACACAGCCAGAGGATTGTGAAAGACTGATTACATGAACTACTTATACAGCGGACACGCACACACATCAGGGCTGAGTCTTGTTATACTGTTATTGTGAACATTATGACGCGTTTTCCTTGCCTTGTCTTGCTGTGTTTTTGACCCTCACTTTGTGTTTTTGTTTATTTCTGTCTGCTGCCTGCCTGTATTGACCATTAACCTGTGTATTGACCATGACTCTGGATTGCCCATATACAGTACATCTGTTTGTTCCTGTGTTGACTGTTGCCTGCCTGACCATTCTTTGCATACTAAACCTGCATTTGGATCCGCACCTCTGCTGTCAGCGTCCACTTCACATTACACCAGGAAAAAGTAAAGAGAATTATAGTAAAACAACAACAAACAATTACAAAAATTCTATTAAAATAAAATAAAATGAAGTTAAGTTAAATAACATTTAAAAATGACGCACAGCACAATGAAAGTCATTTATGTAGTTACAACATCAACCAGCAGAGGCCCACTATGCCATGCTAACCAGCCAAAACTTGAACCCTGCGTCAACACAGTCATGAACAAACTGCTTGAAAATAAAGAAAATCATACAGATTCAAGGCTAACAGCAGTCTTTCATCTTAACTGGGACGCGGTTTTAATTGTTTCATTTTTATTTATTAAGTTCCTGGCTTGGTCCTAATTAGCTAAATGCTAGCAGCAGGAAACGTGAAATTCATCTTTAGTTTGTTAACATCTTTATCAGTTCATTATCGCCCCCCCTCCTCCTCAGCGGATGATGGTTTTACCCTCAAAAAACAAACAACATAAATCATTCAAATATGCTTTCATTAAAAGAGCACCGAGACACCTTATTATTTTCAGGAGAATGCTGAGCGAATCCTGATGACACAGATCACACACTGCTTTCAAAATCACACAGGCCTCATTTTTCACCAGGAAAACAAAGCTTCAAAATAGGGATGTCAGTTTACACTAATTCCCATGATCAATTGTCATTTAAACTAACGAACAATTAATCAGTAACCCTACTTTCAACTTGATGAACGCTGTAAATAAATATCTGTTAATTATCAGTTTCTGCATTTGGTGATTAATAAGTGTTTTCAGTTTCATTTCGGTTGTGAATTGCATTATGGGATGTTGATCTCTGCTTATTTGACTTTTTGATGTTGAAAATTCAACTCTACAGTTGAACAAAGTGACTTTTATTGACATTTTAGTAGCTTGAAATAATAGTCCACATGCTTATGGTTGTGTTTTTGGCTGCATTTACACTGCAGATCTTGATGGTCAATTCCAGTGTTGTGACAGAATCAGATTCTTTTGCTGACCAGCTTACATCCTCTTTTAAAAGTGACTCGTATCTGACTGTTTGCATTTACACAGCACACAGCAAAGGCAAAATGACCAGGAAAAAAAAAAAGAGTAGGCGCTGACTGACAGCTGATAATAAAAGAGCGCTCTTTTCTCCATTCCTGTATTTAAAGTGATCGCAGGTTTACTTTTTTTTTTTTTAATTAAAATTGTTTTGCTATAGATTATGACAGATAAGTTCTCATTTGGCCATCTTCTTTTTAATCTAGGCCTTTTTAAACCAGTAGCCATCATAATGTATTGTCCTTGGTGTGATTTATGTAACAGTTTTCTATTAGTTTATATTGGTTACATGACGGATGTTGTGCTCCCTCTCCCTCTCTTGTTAACATGCCTAAATACTTGTGCTACAAGACAATATAAAAGCTTTTTTAGTCCTTGTGTATGAGATTTAAAGTTTGGGATTCTGCTGAAGTCTGTTCTGAAATTAAAGCATCAAAGTCGACGTCATTCGCTACAGTTTTTTGAAAATCCGATCTACCTGCTTACACTGCAGACATGAGGGCAGGGATCCGATTCATATCGGATATATTTCCACATATGAACATGGCCTGAATCTGATTTGAGTAAATCGAAATCCATGTGATTTTTTCCTGCTAACACATACATGGGCAATATCGGATCTGTGCTACATGGGAGAAAAAAATAAAAAATAAAGCAATTGAGTCACTTAAACCATGCATTGTAAATGCAGCCTTTGTCTATATAACATTGTTATAACAATGTTATGCAGATTTTAGCACATTGGTATATGAAATAAAAAAATTCGAAATAAAGCTTTTTACTGTTAACTTAAAAATATATATTTTACTTTTTCTTATTTTCATATTTTTAATTGTTAATTTTGGCAAACACAGCGGATTTGTTTACCACAAATTCTATTTATTTATTATTTTTACAGTGTAATTACAATCTGCAGATGCAAAGCACTATGATAAAAAGACTTTTATTAGTAAGATGCAAAAATAAACAATAGACTTCAAATAAAAAAAATATCAAAATCGCATCCATGTGAAGTGGACAAAGACTTTTTGTTACTTTTTTGTTAGTTTATTTTCTTCTCTGTTGTTACTGTACGCTTTTTTTCTTTCAAAATGTTCATAAGATATTGTGCATTTTAAGAAAAAAATGAGTTATTAGCCCACTTCATAGGTCTTATTTTACATTCCTATACATATGCATTATATTTCAATATGTAAGTAGTACATTTTCATGAGCTAAATGTACCAGTAGAGTTAGATGAGGCTATACCATAATGAACAACAGACAACAAAATGATGCCCTATTCTGTTTCTCCAAATCAGTAGTGGAGAGTTTTTTTTAAACTTGTGCATTATCACTTCATTTTTTCGTCACATCTGCTGTACATGCTTTTGATGTGAGACTTATGGGCCACAAAACATGCACTATAATGACACCTATGCTTAACCAACAGATAATAATGCATAATCAGATTTCAAAAAGTACTGTTTTAAACTATGTAATCAGACTACAGTTACATTTTTATGGATTAACAAGAAACATGATACAGGCTTAATTTTAACAATATAAGTGTAACAGGATAATTTCAAGCATATTGATTTCACTATATTTTCCTCCTGTTTAGTTACTGTTCATTTAAAACTGTTTTGTGTTCACAATATAAATGTAAAAAGAGTCTGTAAAGCGACAGTGGTTTCACCTCTTCTCCCCCTTGGGGTTAACATGAAGATGGTATAGTCCAAGCGGCCATACCTGTTGTACTATTGTTTGAGCAGTCTTTTCCACCTTTTCCTTGAACTAAAGAGGTATGCTCTACCTGTTCCATATTGAACTTGGCTCTGGTCATAAACAACACACACACGAATACATATTTAAGTTTAATTTTAATCATATGTTTTATTTACTGATGTAAAAAAAAAATTGTTATATTGTAGAATGTTATTTTTGTTGACAGTGTAATGGTATGAGCTGAAGCTGCCGACCTGTCACAAACATAATAACATTCTCTGTGCAGGTAAGCATTAATGATTTTTATTTTGACGATGTAATATGTGGATTGTCACGGTTTATATGCTGGTTTTTGTAATTGTGAGAGATAGTTTTCTCTGTCCCTTTCCTGTCTTTGCGTCCTTCTGCGGCGCCTCTTGCACGTTTCCTCCATCTTTCGCTCTTTTCTCCCTTTTCTTTTCCACCTTTTCCTTGAACTAAAGAGTGTAATGGTATGAGCTGAAGCAGCCGATCTGTCACAAACATAATAACATTCTCTGTGCAGACTCAAAATGGTGTCCTCTCGTCATTTACAACACAATGCAGAGTAACAGAGAGTATGGTTACATAAGCACAAAGTCTAAAGTGTATTGTGCAAAAGAATGGGCTTGTCCAAATTCACTTTTGCTATTTTAAGGATAGAGAAAACTGTCTGTGCACACAGCGCATAGTTTAAAAGAGTTGTCCTTATTTTCTTAATAAGTTATGGATGTGTTTTGGGCATAAAATACATTAAACCAATCAACTGTTTTTGTTTTGTTTTTTATTTTTATATCTTTTCATAATAAACTTCTCGGTTTTTTACTCTATACTTGCAATCTTGACATTTTTTATTGATAATATGCACTTCTAGCATTTTGTTTTGTTTTTAATATTTGATGTAGCAGTGATGTATTGAATTTTAATTGAATTTTACGTTTTCCAATATTGTCATTTTTGCAATGTTGCTATTTTTTAAAATCATATGATGTAATTTTTGTTTTTTTTACTGTCAGACACTAACAGCAAGGCATATTACCATTAGCGTTTTTAAGTATGACCTGTCCATAAATTGCACAATGCAACAACGCTTGTTAAATTTGATCTTGTTGGTGATAAATAATGGAATATATTTTATAATTTAATATATGTAACATCAAATATGGGTTAGCACAAAAGTAATCTAAATGTAATCCAAGTAGTCAGATTACATTACCCTAAAGTGTGTAATCCAAGACAAATTTTTGTCTAATCTAAGCAAATTTCGTAAGGCAATTTGTAATCAGTAACTGATTACAATTCAGAAGTAACCTACCCAGCTGCGATCATAGATTTGGTATGCCAAAGTTAATACACAGAAGCACAGCAGTGAGAAGCAGAGGTTTCATCATTTATCAACCACACAGATGACTGAGCTCTATAAACTGCAGGTTTTAGCAGTGGAGTCTGTGATGAGAAGGTGTTTTGGTGAATATGGCAGTGACACTGACAGCAGCAGTGCATTACATCAGCTGCCTGCAGCAAAAGCCCTAGGGCCCAACTGTACAAAACACCAGCCAAAGTCCATATGAGCAGACCAGAGGTGCACACAAACACACCGGACACAATCAGGTATGTGGAACCACTGTGTTTTGATGATGATATGCTCTTTTGTCTCTGTGTGTGTGTGTGTGTGTGTGTGTGTGTGTGTGTGTGTGTGTGTGTGTGTGTGTGTGTGTGTGTGTGTGTGTGTGTGTGTGTGTGTGTGTGTGTGTGTGTGTGTGTAATGATGAAAATAAAAATAATAGTAAAGGGATGCATTGTATTTCATATGCATAAATCTTTGAAATTTAAAGTGCTTAAAAATTAATAATATAATATAACTTAATATAATATAATATAATATAACTTAATATAATATAACTTAATATAATATAATATAATATAATATAATATAATATAATATAATATAATATAATATAATATAATATAATATAATATAATATAATATAATATAATGCGGTGACGCAGTGGGTAATGCTGTCGCCTCACAGCAAGAAGGTCACTGGCTTGAGCCTCGGCTGGGTCAGTTGGTATTTTGGTAGTTAGTGTACTTCTTGAGTTTGCATGTTCTGCCCGTGTTGTTCCAGTGTATAATATAATATAATATAATATAATATAATATAATATAATATAATATAATATAACATAACATAACATAACATAACATAACATAACATAACATAACATAACATAATATAATATAATATAATATAATATAATATAATATATCAAAACATGTACAATAATTTCACTTCCTGAAAATAATTACATATAATCTTTTTTTTCAATAATAATCTTTATTTTTACTAATATATTAGCGTATCATACATCATTTCATTTCATATCATATCATATCATATCATATCATATCATATCATATCATATCATATCATATCATATCATATCATATCATATCATATCATATCATATCATATATCAAATCATATCACATCACATCACATCACATCACATCACATCACATCACATCATATATCACAAAATAAATCATGACTTGAAATATGAAATTAAAAAT
>NC_079445.1:29263987-29268987 GCF_903798145.1 Danio aesculapii
TTAACTAACTGTACTGACTATTTAATTATTTAAATTAAATAAAATATAAATACAATAAATAAAACATTTTATTTAAATAACTGTTACAATTAAGTAAATTAAATAAAAAAACCTAACAGTACTGAATAAAATAAAACATAACTATATTAAAGCAACATAAAATCTAAATAATTTTATACAAACACATGGATATAATACAGCTATAAGACATAATAGCAACTTTTAAAAGTCAAATGTTCATCTCGAATGTCTCAGTCTGCTATCACCACCTCCTATTTCAGAATGCAGGTGAGAAAGACGAGAGCTGTCATCAGCATTAGTAGCTGAAATGATGCAATTTTGTCAGCGAGTTGAACAGCATTTTGCCATTGGGGCGATATGTGAGCAGTGACTTATGGGAAATAGCATGGCTATGTGTTATTAGCACTTGTTGAGTTATTGCTTTAGATACAATCTCATAACTGTCATAGCCACCATAGCTGTGCACTCAATGAAATTGCTCCAAATCTCATATCTTTTCCTCTCTTTGTTTCTCTCAACGTGTTTCCTTTCTTTCACCTTTCTTTCTTTGAAATGCTTTGAATGTACCATGAATGTATTTTCGTTGTCAAAATGCTATGCTATCCGGTGTGAATTTGTTCTCTGCAATCGTGCGTGATAAGTGGCGCTGGTTAAAATCTGACAACGGATCAATTTGACCATGGGATTATATATTGTGTTTGTTCTGGTCAACAAAAGAGAGGAAGATACTTATCATTTCCTATTCATCTCACAACAGACAGGCATCAAGAAAGCGGGCAGATTTTTCTTCACCCCTTTCTGATAGATTTGCTGGCATATTTCTATCATATTTAGGTCATTGGTATTAGCATGTGGCTAGAACGACTGAGCATGCTGGCAGAATCTTGAACAAACAGCCAATGTGCTTGTTTTTAGCATTTTAGCACACTGCTAGCACCGAAAGAAAGAAAAGAAAGAAAGAACTGCTAGGCTACTTTAAGTCATTCATTGCTGTTGCTAACATGAATTAGCTTGTTAATTAACGTGGAATAGTTTTGAGTGCGAATAACATGACTAATAAACTTTCTAACATGTTTTAATGTTTGTGCACACTGCTAAAATTATGATCATGAATGAATGTTGGCAGAATCTTTGACAAGACAAGACAAACTGCTAATGTAAAAAAGTAATTATGTAAAATTGTAAAGTAAGTTGTTAAGTCTTCAACAACATATTGAAACCACATAAAAAGTTCGGAGTCATTAGGAATTTTTTCAACCTAGGCTCAGTCTGAAAATGTACCCCTATATACATTTCTGTAGAGCACCAAATACGTCCCCAGGAGCTGCGTTTTTTGCAGGTTTTGTTTTGCAATTCCACTAGAGGTCACTGTGTACACTTTTCCAGATCTTAAATTTATCTCGCAAGTGCGTTTTGCACCTGTTGTTCTTGCGTAAATCCATCAGAGGCCGCTGTCGACTAACTGACTGAGTGATTAATCGACAGACTCACCCTCCTCCTTCCCTAAACCCAACCAATAGTGTTTTCAAAAGAACCGATTGACCCGCCCACCCACTTCTTTAAACCCAAACGTCAGTGTTTTTTAAAAAAAAAGTGCAAAAAAAAGAAAAGCCTTTACCTAATTTCTTTCCTACATTTTAGATTTTACCACATTCTCACCCTGTTATTTACTTGTTTATTTTATTTTTTGGCTTCGGTTTTTGTCTTACGTGCTCTCGGGAACCGTTCTCCAACAGCGTCCATACGGAGGTAAGCGCTCAGCTGGTAAGCACAAAAAGGAATGCCGTCATACCGCCCAATAGCGTTCATTTTAAAGACAAAATGCAGCCATACATGGCTATATAATTTGCGATTTCCTGAAATATATATATGGCTACAGGTTTCAAAATTAGCCTTTGTTGATTTTTTTATATATATTGTGTATGTATATATTGTATGTTTTAAAGAAAATAATAATTTTATTTGGAATGGATTTAATTCATTTCTACAGAATACTAATCATCAATACTAATCAAGGATCAAAATATCCTTAAAAAAATTATCATGGTTTCCATAAAAAAATAACTAATTGTTTCATTATAATAATAGTTTCATTATTGACATGTGACACTAAAGACTGATTAAACTTTTCATCACAAGAATAAATATATTTTTTATTTTTTAAAATATTTAAATAGTAAAGAGTTATTTTAACAGAGCAAGCCTAACCCAAAATTGTGAATGGTAGTGGAAATATATATATAAGCTATTTATTAAAATCCACATTCCTCTGACTGAACCGTTATGGATTCCCTTCGGGTGTCTGGACTGCCAGCTAAAAAACACTGACTCTAAAGGAAAGGCTTAGTCGAGAGAGTGGTGTCCGATTGAAAATAAATAAATAAATAAATAAAAGATCAAATTTATGTTTTCTTTGAAATGGACTAACGTATGTTCTCTAAGCTTCAGGGATTACCCATAACTATCCTTTATACATCAGCTGAATCATAAGATGGAGAAGCAAGAGAACATCAAAGACGAGGAACATAAAAAATATAAATGCTCCAGATGGGAACAGCAGCAGGAGTGCAACCTCTACACAATGCAAAGCTCCAGCCCCACATCAACTCCACCGATGGAAATCACAAGCTCTTTCTTATATAATTATTTATTTAGCAAGAAACAACAAAAAATCCAGACTTTATACATGCTCAAGGACACACTATTCATGGAGCACGACTGTGATTGCAGTCACTCTTCAGCTACTGCATCACACCTACTTAACCAGCACTCTTTATGTAAGCGGCTCATTTGGCAGTGCATGTTAAAGTTAGCAGATAAACAGTGAAAATACACATACAATATATATATATATATATATATATATATATATATATATATATATATATATATATATATATATATATATATATATATATATATATATATATATATACAGTATATATATATATATATATATATATATATATATATATATATATATATATATATATATATATATATATATATATATATATATATATAAAGAATAAAGAAGAAAAAATAGGCAATTTGCTTAAACTTTTATACTGGCCTGGGGTCTTATTTATAAAACTTTGCATTGAAACCTTCCTAAAAGTGAAAGTATGCCAGCATAAATGTTAATTTATACATGATAATGCCTGATTTATAAATAATGTAAAATGGCTAAAATCAATATTTAAATCAACGTGTTCATAGATGAGACCCCTGGTGTTTACAACATATTTGTGAGCTATATGTTTAGGCTTCTATTTTGAAGTAGATAAAAAAAAAAAAAAAAAAAAAAGATTTAGTTAAGCTAACACATAGCCAGATTTTGCATGCTACTAGCATGAATTTATATGTTGTAGTCATGTTTCTACGCATTTTAACTCATGGCTAAGATGCTTTAGCACAATGCTGGAGAGTTTATCTCCAACTTGCTTCAACACACCTGCCAGGAAGCTTCTAGTATATCTAGAAAGAGCTTGATTAGCTGGTTCACGTGTGTTTGATAAGGGTTGGAGCTAAACTCTCCAGGACACTGGCCCTCCACGACTGAGTTTGGACGTCCCTGCTTTAACACATTGTTGGCATAATTTTACATGTTGTTGACATGTTTATACACATTTTAGCTTATGGCTAAGATTATTTAGCACATTGCTAGCATGATTTAACATGCTGTCGGATTTATACACCATTTAGGTCATGGCTAATATGATTTATCACATTGTTGGCATAATTTAACATGTTGACATGTTTCTACACATTTTAGCTCATGGCTAAGATGCTTTAAGACATTGTTGGCATGATTTAACATGTTGCTGTCACGTTTACACACCATTTAGCTTATGGCTAAGATGCTTTACCACATTGTTAGCATGATTTAACGTTGTTGACATGTTTCTACACATTTTAGCTCATGACTAAGATACTTTAACACATTGTTTGCATGATTTAACATGTTGTTGTCATGTTTATATACCATTTAGCTTATGGTTAAGATGTTTTACCACATTTTTGGCATGATTTAACATGTTGTTGTCATGTTTATATACCATTTAGCTTATGGTTAAGATGTTTTACCACATTTTTGGCATGATTTAACATTTTGTTGATATGTTTCTACACATTTTAGCTCATGGCTAAGAAGTTTTAACACATTGTTGGCATGATTTAAACTGTTGTTCACATGTTTCTACACATTTTAGCTTATGGTTAAGATGCTTAACACATTGTTAGCATGATTTAATATGTTGCTGGTATGTTTATACATCATCTAGCTCGTGGCTAAGATGCTTTAACACATTGCTAGCATGATTTAACATGTTGCTGCAATGTATCTACACATTTTAGCTCATGGCCAACATGTTTTTTACACACTGATTGAATGATTTAACGTGTTGCTGACATGTTTCTACACATTTTAGCACACACATTGTTAGCATGAACTATCCAGTATTTTTAACACAGCATTTGAAAACATTAATGTTACTAGCATGTTTCAGCGTGTTACCAGCATGAATTAGCATGTTATTAAGATGTTTTAAAATATGACTGTTTTAACTTTGCTAACATGTTTCTAGTTTTCATTTAGCATGTAGATGTCATACAGTATATTATATATGATTATGTGTGTATTTTTAACACGCACACATGCAGGCACACACCCACACACACAGCCTGCATAATTAATTACAGGAGATCAGGAATAAAACGTATGCTATAAAAAAGAACTTAAATGTAATTAGTTAAATAAATATATATTAGTATATTTGTGGGGCGACACGGTGGCTCAGTGTTTAGCAGTGTCACCTCACAGCAAGAAGGTTGCTGGTTTGAGCCCCGGCTGGGTCAGTTGGCATTTCTGTGTGGAGTTTGCATGTTCTCCCTGTGTTTGAATGGGTTTCCTTTGGGTGCTCCAGTTTTCCCCACAGTCCAAAGCCATATTATTATTATTATTATTTAAATATATATAT
>NC_079445.1:29276487-29396487 GCF_903798145.1 Danio aesculapii
AAGTACACTGTTCCCTTTGAAGATTTACTCGACATGTCCTCATGAGTTTGTTTTCCATATCAAACTAGTTAAGTCTGAACTTACAAGAAGAGGATGCAAGACTGAACTGTGTGTAGGCTACTTAATATTGAGGGAAAAGCCCCAATCTGCAGCCACGCCTCCATTTTCAGATGTTTTCGTTTTCCCTCATCCACACTGACATGGAGCAGCAGCGTTTTAAAATGAAAACGGTCTCTTCAGCATTTTTAAAAAGGCCCATTTTTGGGGCTCAAAAACTCCAGGTAGTGTGGACGGATGACCTAAGTGTAACTAAACTTATGTGTTTTAAAACTAAAATGTTTTAGTGTAAACAGGGCCTAAGTTACTATAAATAACCACACTCTTCACTCCACATTTATCTTCATCTGGAAGAAACCCCCCTTCTTCCCCTTCCCCCCTTTTTTTCATAGATTGGGTGGCATGGTGGCCCCCACAGCAAGAACATCGCTGGCTCTGCTCCTCCCTGGGCCGGTGGGTGTTTCTGTGTGGAGTTTGTATGTTCTCTCCGTGTCCATTGCCCCGGGTTCTTCGGTTTCCTCCCACCATCCAAAGATATGCATCATATGTAACAAACTAAGCAAAACAGGCACTTTGTCTAGCTCCATTCCTTATCTAAATAGTTGACCTTAGCCACTTCAGCCGGGGAGTTTTTGAAATCTTCCTGGGCTCAATCTCCCCTCTCGTTATGCGAATGAGTGGGAGCCCTGGACTCAAGGAGCCTTCATTCAATATCACATAATATTTTATAATATTACTATTGTTAATGTCTGATCAAACTTGTGTAAAGCATAATAGACTTTATTTGCATTTTAGGTAAAGCATAACTATAAGCATATATATGGCCTTAAAGTCTTTGCTTTATTGGAACTTTTTAGATTTCCACACAGCTTATAATGAGGCATACACAAAAGTTTGGAGTTGGTAAGTTCCATTTTTTTGCATTTGGATTTGAAGGAAGAAAAGTAAGACTAGTACAGTAACACTGCAGTGGGGATTAGTACAGTAACTTCTTTTAAAAATAACTGTTTTCTATTTAAATATATTTTTTAAAGTAATTGCAAATATATTTTATTAAATGTAAGATGTGTATGCATACAATTCGGTGCATGAAGTGAAGTTATTGGTCTTGAGAACTTGGCATGCTGTCAAAAAACCTAACAAAACACAACACTCATGATGCAAGACACTCCAAAAATTGTCCAAATAAGCCTGCCTTCACATGTCTGTAAGTGGCAGTATGGGTTCAGCATTCTGTCAGCCTGGCAGAAAAAAACCCAACCAACTTACACACCAACAAAAACATCAAATTAAAACATATTTGAGCTTTTTTAAAATAACAAAATACAAAACCAGTCAACCTCACTATTAAAAACAGTCAACCTCTCTTAACAACTAGTCAATCGCTATGGCCCATCACTATCCACACAGAATCTGCTGCTTTTTTAGCCTGTTTCAATATATATTAGTTCAGTTTTCATACTGATTTCAGTAATCATGCTGAATAGTATGCAAATGCTTATTTATTAGAAATACAGTTTCTAAGGTAATATTTTCTGTCTTGTAGTAGATATAAAACACTTGCTTTATTTACCAAACAAGTAGATCTATTTGGATTTGGCTTGAAAACCTGAAATACTATTAAATGTATATTATATTAATGTATAACTATTAAAATACTATTAAATAAATTTACTAAAATGTGCTAATGTGTTTTAGTTACTATACTAAAATCATTCTGCATAAATCTGCAGATATTTTACAAAATTCTGTGCAGAAAACCAAAAAACGTCAGCAGATTCTGTCTAGCCCTGCCCATTACTAATGACAATAACAACACTGCAACTACTGAACAAAGTATAGCTTCATTAAATGTGTATAAAGGGCTCTATTAGCATATTGCATTATACATACAGTATCTGACATAATGAAAACAGTCAATGCATAATGCAGAGTCGCTCAATAAAAGTCTGCTGTGTTTTGAATGTTGTTCCACTTTCGCACACATTTTGGGTTCATTGGATACAATTTTCTTTGGAAAAATAACTCTGAAATTGTTAGGATGACCACAATTTTACTTTAAACATATCACTTTTTTATTTTATTTTTCAAGTCCCCTAGACTTGGACCTAGATTTACCAATTAAATATTCATTAAGCTGATCTCTGGGTTTTGCAAGAGCATTTTAAGCTAACAAAAATCGTTGAATATGATTAATATCTCGCTTTAAAATGACCCAATAATTTCATTAATTGTCCTAATTAAAGAGGACATATCATGCAAAAATCTGTTTTATAATGGGTTAAACACAGTTGTGTGGCAGCAGTGTGTGAATATAGGCAGACTATAATGGTGAAAATGAATAAAAAATGTAATAATCACAATTCATAAACAGTCTGCAGAAACACTTTGATCGACACTCTCCCTTTTTTACGCATCATCAGAGGGGGAAAGCCCTGCTCATTAGTGACAATAGGTGCGTTCGACATGAAGCACAGCTGCAGCCGGTGACCAACGAGATTAGCTGAGCGCAGGCGGGGGCGGAGTTGAAAACGGAGCCATCAAGCCGGACAGCCTGACACTTCGGGGCTCAAAGTTGCTGCAGTCAGTGATGACCGATCACATGGCGTCATCATCATTTATTTTTTTTATTTATAACAACAAAAGATTTACAAATAAAATAGAATACAGTCTCTACAAACTTTAGTTCATTTTTAAACAACAAGTGAATTATGAATTAAATATATTACAAACGCATGAGAGAAATAAGGGGAAACGAGAGGGTAATATAAACATAAAAACGAACAGGCCTATTAAGTACAAAGCGAAATGCATAAATTCTAGGAGTTTAAACATCACTCTAGGCTATACTTCTTGTTTGAATATGCTAAAAAGGGGTTTACATTTATTTACATTTATAGATATAAAACATTCCAATATATTAGTGTAAAACCCAAAACAAGATGTTTTGATTAAGTCTTAAACAATGATGAAGATTATTTTGGATAATGAAAGCATTTATTAAAAAGCACTTTAATCCAAAAAGATTGAACAAAAGGGTATTCCTAAAATAAGTGAGCTACACGTTAAGTAGAAGTTTCCCAGAAAAACCAGGTATAAACGACTAGACAGGAAATAAAATAAATATATTTCATAATTCTAAAAATCATTTTATAATTATTTAATAAAATAGTTCTTTAACGTAATTTGTTAAGAAACCTTAAGGGTGGCATGATCAACAATGATAATTATTTTATTACAAGTCTGTAAGACTTATTTGAGTTGATATTTAGATTATTTACTAAAATATATAATTTAAATCATTCATGGAGCTGAATGCTGTAAATAGTGTGTAAAAAAAAAGGTCGAAAATAAACCTATGCAAACAAGCTAGCCTTTATAACCAAATTATTTAACAAAAGATGATACTGCAGTAAAATATTTGTAGTCTATTAATAAGCATGATGTGTACAAGATAGAGAGCGTATGAAAAGTTAATTGTTTGTTTTGAAATTTGTGAATCGGAATCTGCCTAATAATAAATCCGAAACACACGTGGTTGTTGTCATGCAGTGAACTCAGCCAATCGTGTAATGTCGGTGTTGTCATCTCATGTAGTCTCCCAAAACTTGCATATTTAAGTTTATTTAACTTGCCAGTTTTGTAGACTGTACTTAAATTGTTCAGTTAATCAAACTCAGTACTTAAGTAGATTGTACTTACCGGCTAGTTAAATAAACTTAAATATGCAAGTTTTAGGAGACTCCATTACTTGATTAAATTGAGGCAACGAGTTTAATCAATTAATTTAGTTCAGTCAACTTATTCGGGTTTTCAGTGTGTGTAATGACATACTATGAAAAAATGCTAAACAAAAAATAAGTAGACATTTATTCACAATATAATGAATAATTATACCTGAAGCCATTTTTTTAATTAAAAAAAAAAAGACCTTGCACTTAAAAAGTTGCACATATTAGAATTTTACAGTCAAGACTACATTTGTGAAAATGACCCATTTTTTTAAAGGATTAATTATGATTTTGAGCTCACTACACTTTAAATCTTAAGTTTATGCATTTTCATGGTACGTAAGTTAAATTAACTCATATTTTAAGTGATAGGACCAAAATACAAAATTTTAAGATAGGTTCAGTCAACTTTACTTAATTGTTTAAGTAAAGACAACATTATGTTAAAAGTGTAAATAAATACGTGTATGTTTTGATAACTCCTGCGATCCAGTGTGTCCCTTTATAGAGTGAGAACGTGACAGTTCCTTTAAGCCAATGTATTTGGTACAGCTTTTGGTAAAGCATTGGTACGGCAGAGAGTAATATTAAACCACCCTAAAGAGAAACCAGCTGGAAATATTGTAGCATGTCTGGATTGTTTGATTTTCTAATTAATTTCTTTATTTCTCCAACATCTTTCCAACAAAGCGAACCCAACTTTTAATGAACAAAGGTAGAGGCCTTTAAAAAACTAATTGAGATGAAATTTCAGCATTTAATTTTTTTCTCATTTCATAGATAACGCAATCTCAGTGGCAGTGATTCTCTAAGCCAAATCGCTGTTTTAGAGGCTCATTAGACAACAACATCACATTTAGAGCATCATTTGCGCTGGAGATTTTGCTCATGTGGATTTAGGCTCGATATACAGAACCAAGCATTTTGCTTAAAATTTTTACATCTTACTCAAATCATATCAGAGCTTCATTCAGCGTAAATATCAAAGGACATCAAACAATTACGTGGATCATTTGTTTGATTATTATTATATGCTGTATTGCCCTCATAAGCCAGAGTTACTTGGCAGTAATTTGCAACTTGTGCATGATCCAAGGTATTTAAACCCTTGTTAAATCATTAAAACGGCATGTTACCTACCATTCTGTAGGTCATCGCACCTCAGTGCCTTAATCTGAAGCTTTAACGGAAACTCTAATAATCATATTGCTTTCTCAGCCTTCACCTCAGACAACCTACACAGCAGAAAGCAATCTGGAGTCTTTAGAGTCGTGGGAGGGTAAAAATATCCAGAAAACAATATTTTTAGCTACGCCGAGCAATTCTCGGCGAAGACTAAAGACCTTTTTTTTCCCCGTCGAGAAGCAAATTTGCATGACACAATTACACAAGGGCTTCTAAAATAGCAGAAAGAGTGGCACGTGGAGCCCCACAGGAGTGCACCAAGTACACAAACTCAGTCCGACACTTCTGTTACTATAGCAACCAAGTGCAGGAATTCTCAATCCAGGAATTGGAATGCTGTGGCACACGTTTAATGGCGAGGGAATGCAGGTAAAAATACTAAATAAATAAATGCATACATAAATAATATTTATCACCACACTTGCACATTTGATTGATTACATTCTGAATTGCAACGTTTTTTTGTAGTATAAGTATTCTAAAATGCTGTTTAAATATTCAAATGATAATTTGCATACAATTCTGGCATGCTAAGCATGGGATGAAGGCTTTCTATCACTTCGAAAATTCAGAATATACTGCGAACAGCCAGAAAAAAAAATAAAATTCACAATTTTGTATGCAATCAGGCAAATATTTATAACATATTATTAACATGTGTATTAATATTTCTTTTTTGTCAAACATTCAAAATCCAGATATGACTAAAACTATGAGGTTTGGTGTATTTAAGTGCTACTGAAATGGAGATTTATGGGGCAGTGCAGACAAAAAAAAAAATATTTTCAGGAAATGGCCTTTAAAATATATACACAAAAGTCTTGTCGCCTATCCAAGTTTTAGGAACAACACATAATAACTTGACCTCTAGCTGATCATTTGGCATAAGAAGTGCTTATATGAAAGGCAAAGGCCTCTGGTTTATGCTTATTTTACCAAAACAAAACATTATCATGCCTTGATTTTTATTTATTTAATTAGGACAGTAATGTCTGACTTTGCTTAGACAAAAGTATTGTCGCTTAACAGGAATAATGTACAGCATAGCATATAAAGTCATGGTGCAGTGGAAAAAAATAATAATATTGTGTGTGACTCTCATGAGCTTGGACGACTGCATCCATACATCTCTGCAATGACTCAAATAACTTATTAATAAAGACATCTGGGATGGCAAAGAGAGCGTTCTTGCAGGACTCCCAGAGTTCATCAAGATTCTTTGGATTCATCTTCAATGCCTCCTCCTTTATCTTACCCAAGACATACTCAATAATGTTCATTTCAGGTGACTAGTATGAAAAGGAGCGCAATCCTGTTGAAGAATTTGCCTTTTCCTGTGGCTTGTAATGTAATGGGCAGCACAAATGTCTTGACACCTCAGACTGTCGATTTTGCCATCCTCTATGCAGATCTCTAGCATGCCTCCATACTGAATGAAACCCTAAACCATGATTTTTCCTTCACTAAACTTGACAGATTTCTGTGAGAACCTTGGATCCATGTGGGTTCCAATAGGTCTTCTGCAGTATTTGTGATGATTGGGATGCAGTTCAACAGATGATTCATCAGACAAATCTACCTTCTGCCACTTTTCCAAATGAACAACTAGAAGTTATTATGTGTTGCTCTTACAACTGGGATCGACGACAAGACTTTTGTGAGGTAGTGTATATACTGTGTGTTATTTAAAATTCACAGTCACAGATTTATTAAGTGCAACACAAAAAATACACTTAAAAGTGTATATTGGATGTTGTCTTTCCATTAGACTTAAAATAACACTGAATTCGATGAAAAGTCAAAAAGCCCAAAATTGCTTAATTTAAAGGCACATAAAAAAATGCCTGCAGCGTCTCGCCTAAAGAAAGCATTTTGTTACTTGGTCTGAAATCACCAGTTCTGGGTCAAAAGGTCCACTGCTGTTGACAGTACACATATAACAAACAAAATATAACAAACAAACCAGACTGGCTGGAGTAACATTCGGTTATGGTGGTCCGGAAGACAGGCGTGTTAATCTGCACACTCCTCCACTCCTTAAAGCTGCTTTATCTTGCCAAGAGCAAAGTAATTTGCATACTGTAATGGTGTGCTTCAGTGTCAATAGTGGTAATGGGATTTGCAGAGACGTGGGCTACAAACTAAGCCGAGGAAACAAGCAAAGTGTCCGGAATATTAGAGCTGAGTGGGAGCCAGAACTCTGAGGATGTGCTCGTGAGAGTTAAAGGTTGACCTTACTTTGAAAAACTAAAATGAGCTTTCGGAGATGTTGCTTGGTGATATTCTCAGCTTTTCAACGAACGCTCACCTTGAAAAAGCATTATGTTGATGACTCGACAATATCAGACACTTTTCAAGCAGCTTACCATTGAAGTCTGTTACTATGGAAGCTTATTTCTGCCTGGGAAATAATAAATAAAAAATGGCATTTGCAAATTTTCACCTCACAGTATTCTGAATAATTGTGATCATTATTATGCTGTATTATTCTCATCAGCCTGAGCTGCTTGGCAGTAGTTTGCAACTTGTATTAAATGATTAAAACCGCATGTTTTCCATTATTTTGTAGGTCATCCCACCTCATCTGTCTAATCCGAAGCTTTATTGAATACACACACCATAACAGGTAATAATTGTTTTCAAAGCCTTCGGCACAGATAGGCTGCTAAATATTTTTCTTCCTTGAATTTTAAGTTTATCCCAACACCTTTTCTTTCTCTCCTTCTAAATGCAATTACATTTTATGCCAACACTTAACAACTTAACAATATGGTGGTATTAGAGAATGTATTTGCTAACATGAAGAAACAATGAATAATACATTTATTACAATATTTATTGTTCTCTGCTAATGTTAATTATTGAAACGAAAGTTGTTCATTGTTAGTTCATGTTAACTCACAGTGCAGTAACTACTGTTAACAAGAATGACTTTTTCTAATAACGGTTTAGTAATATTAACTTTGGTTAATAAATGCTTTACATGTATTGTTCATAATAAGTTCAAGTTAGTTAAATCATTAACTAACATTAACAAATGAAACCTTATTTTAAAGAAAAACAAAAATTATGTGGGGAAAAACTCGAATTTCTGAGGAAATACACAGTCAACATTGACATAAAAGTTTAGTTTTTAAAAAGTAATAATTATTGTTTTGAGATTAAAAATTCTCCACAAAGTTAATGCAAACTGTAAAGTGGTAATTTAGGTTACCATGTGACCTGTAGCCTATAAGATCAACACTTTATGTATTGTAAAATATCTTGAAAAAAAAACTTGAAAAAGTTGAAATTACTTGTTTTTTTTTTTGGTTTTTTTTGGTTTTGCAAAAATCTGTAAAAATATCTGTAAAACTACATTTAACACATTTACTTAACCTAAATCTATTTTTTTTTTTATTAAGTTAAAAAGATTAGTTTTGTGAGCAAATCTTTGCAAGTTCACCCAAAAATGCTTCTGCCAACTTGTTGGGTTAATCTCAGATCTCCTCACTTAAAAATAAAGGTTGCAGTATTTCTAACCCTAACGTCAAATATTAATAGTAACACCAATAATAACATTAATGTCATTATTATTAACAACAACAACAATAACAAAATACTACTGCAATAATGCTAATGAAATTTAAAATAATTATTCATTTGTAATTTATCTTTTATTTATTTATTTTATTTTATTGGGGGGGGGGGGGGGTAACACCTGCAGAAAGACTTTAAATGTGAATTTTCATCTCACATTTACCTAGAAAAAAGAAAAAATGTTTAGTGCATGTGGATTGTTTTAACTGATTGATTTAACTGTTATGCAAATATGTGTATATTGAAGTTTTTTAACCACTGGGCCACCGTGCCACCCATCTAGAAAAGGAGGCGGAGTAGGTGGAAGGGGAGCTTAGGGTATTTATAATGCCTAAGAAATCGTCTGATTGGTGAATCATAAATTGGATAAAGCGAGACCAACCGCAAGCAATCATAAGCACGTGATCCTCTCAAAATTAGTCTATGAATAAACTTCACTTTGTTAATATTTGTTTCTGTTTTATTTGTTTATTTTTCAAACTATGTTTGTTTGTTTTGATAAAGTTTTATTTAGTACCAATTTCCAAAAGAGTTGTTTTGTTCACTCAATTTCATACATTTTAGGTCAGTGCAGCTGATGTCTTCAGAAGTTAAGTGAACAAGAAAAAACAAAAGTAAGTAAGGATTATTATTATTTTTTGTTCACTCAACTTCAGGCATTCCAGTTCTGCAGACAAAAAATGTTCAACTTAAAAAGTTTTGTTACAGAGTAGTTCATCTCTCCAGAAAACGAATAATCTTATGTTAACCTAACTAAATGTTTTGTATTACTGACAAATAATTTTAGGTCAGTACAGCTGATGTTTTTTAAAAGTTGAGTGAACAAGAAAAAGCGAAAGGAAATGAGGATTATGTTTTTTGTTTTTTGATGCAAGCTGCACTTTAGTCAAATATTCTGAAGTGTTCAGATCTTGCTGACAAGACAACATTAAAAAAGTATCTAACTAATCCATAACCAGTTTAAACTCCACAACCTTTCACAGCAAACCTTTCAGCGGAACCTAAAAGCCCACTGTATTAATCCACCGCAGTCCAGAGGTCAAATCGCTGTTAAACTCCCTCTGTTGGGACAGAACCACTACCCAGCATGTGCAAACCTGCTCTTTAGTGAAGAGTAATGAGCAAGAGAGGGTTAATCTGCTGAGATCATAGGTAATTCAGAGTGGCACTCAACAGGCAGTCAGGCGGAAACTCAGCGTTAGCAGCCGTCACCGTAGAGCTGCCCGGTGGGACGGGGCCGAGGGTATCTCTTCATTAGAATGACATAATCAGTACAAGCACAACGTGAGATGAACTGCCAGCCGTTTCATTGAGGAAAATTCTCCATGGGCCTTCCCAGGATTCCAAGCTCGCGCCCAGCTTCATGGGCGTAATATAAAACAGCTTCAAAGTGAATTCTCCATCTATTTTTGGCATCACCCATGGTGCATTATCAAGGCATCAGAGGTTTGTCTGTAGTTTTATAAAAGCCTGTTCCAATAGCCTGGCTGGGAAACAGGGACATGGATGTGTTAATTAAAGTCTTTCTGCAATATTGCACTTACTCTGGATGATTTTATGCATTTGGACTGCTGTTTGCATTAATACTTAAACTTCCGGAGATATAGTAGATGTGGTAGGTAGGATTCATCTTGACGTTCTAAGTCTGTGCTCAAGAATATTATTAAGCTTAAGGAATGTGGTTAAATAAATCACTGAAAAACAGCTCCATCCGCATTGTATGCAACACTGCAACTGTTCTCAGATCTAAATCTTTTGATCTCATTTAAAATACATAACTGATAATGCGCTTCATTTCCTTTAATATTATGATTATTATTTTGCCAAAAGATCATCTAACTACCATTTTTCTTTGTATTACAACACAGTAAAATATGTTGGGTTCCACACAATCGATTTGTGTTGGGACAACATGAAGGAATTAAGCTAACATAATTTAAGTGGACTGAACATAAAAAATTAATTTGTGCCAAAAAATCCTCAAGAACTGTGTTGGTTCAAACCTCACATCCGGGTCACGGCACAAATGTAATATAATACCTTTGGGTCTACTTGACCCAGTCTAAGCTGGATCTGAACCAGTGTTACATACACTCACCGGCCACTTTATTAGGTACACCTTACTAGTACTGGGTTGGACCTCTTTTTGCATTCAGAACTGCCTTAATCCTCCATGGCATAGATTCAACAAGGTACTGAAAATATTCCAAAGAGATGTTGGTCTATATTGACATGATAGCATCACGCAGCGCATCCATGATGCGAATCTTCCATTCCACCACATTCCAAAGGTGCTCTATTGGATTGAGATCTGGTGACCGTGGAGGCCATTTGAGTACAGTGAACTTATTGTCATATTAAAGAAACCCGTCTGATTTACACTTTCTGACATGGCACATTATCCTGGTGGAAGTAGCCATCATAAAATGGGTACACTGTGATAATAAAGGGATGGACATGGTCAGCAACAATAGTCAGGCTGTGGTGTTGACACAATGCTCAATTGGTACTAATGGTCCCAAAGTTATTGCCAAGAAAATATCCCCCACACCATTATACCACCACCACCAGCCGGATCCGTTGATACAAGGCAGAATGGATCCATGCTTTCATGTTGTTGACTCCAAATTCTGACCTTCCTGTTGCAGCAGAAATCGAGACTCATCAGACCAGGCAACATTTTTTTCAATCTTCTATTGTCCAATTTTAGCAAGCCTGTATGAATTGTGGCCTCAGCTTCCTGTTCTTAGCTGACAGGAGTGGCACCTAGTGTGGTCTTCTGCTGCTGTAGTCCATCTGCCTCAAGGTTCGACATGTTGTGCATTCAGAGATTGCATTGAGTTGCTGCCATGTGATTGACAAATTTGAAATTTGCGTTAACAAGCAGTTGGACAGGTGTACCTAATAAAGTGGCCAGCAAGTGTATTACTGAATCACACATTCAAATAATTCATTAAAAAAAAAAAAAGACTGATGTGAGTTGACTGGAGATGGAGCCGTTTATATTATGCTGAAATGGTTTAAAACCATTTTCATTGCCAGAGTAAAAACAGACAAAGCAACTGATAAACACTGCTGTCTAAAACACAAAAGAAGATAGAAACTCGGACAGATCTGGAACAAGTGAAGTGAGAGTAAATGATGCCAAAATGTCTTTTTTTGGGTGAACGATCAAATTAAACCTAAATAATTAAACCCATGTACCTAAAGTACACTGCAGAATAAAACACCACCATTTTTAAATTTCTATAACAACCTTTTACATCAATCTTTTCTGCTTTGCTCCAGCAAAAACGGCATATTCCAACAATTATTAGCTTTTGTTGGAGCAGTGTGAACTAGCTTTCATTCATCACATATTATGCATGTAAACCGCCAGTGGATATTGAAATGCACACTCCACTCAAAACTTGATTTGCTGTTGTCATGGACCTGAAGCAGAGGCAGCTATTAAGATGAAAACGAATCCTCCAATCAGGCAACAAGCCTCAATTTGGCATGAGTGCTTTCTGGCAGGGCTGTTTAAAGAGCCTCTCCATACCAATATCCTTTATCTGAGCAGCAGAGGAAGCCCTCAGCCTGACAGAGGATCTTAAAGGAGAAGTCGGACTGCCGTGTGCATTACAAAACCCTCAAACGCGGCCCGTCAAGATAACAGCATCCCAGTAATGAACAACCCACAGCTGCAATCTCTTATTCAAACTGCCTCTATGTCACACGCCAGAGTTGTTGATTAGATATTGTAAATCCCGAAGGTGGATATCAACCAGGGTTACATTTCCAACACAAGCAAAAATTGACAAGTCGACGGTTTAGTCAAATAAAAGGCTGAAATGAAAGAAACTCCGGCAGCCAGGAGCAGATAATTGATTTATAATGTATTAGGCCCAGTGATGATCAGCGGTCACTGGAGACAGCGGTTTGGTTCATGTTACCACCTTGCGGTTTTGATCAGACACCAATAGGCAATTTTGACAGCTCTGCCCGCAGAGGCGCTTCTGTTAAATTGTGGTTGTCATTGTGCAAATAGACATTTCTTCTCGGCTGCAAAGCCAATCAGATGTGTGTGATTTGCATCAGTTCGTGATCACACAAATTGGATCAGTAGAAAAAGACTGTGATTTTTCCATTTTTTTCACACTAACTGGCCACTTTATTAAGCACCCCTTACTAGTATGAGGTTGCACTCCCATTTTTCAGATTTAAAGTCACTTAAAGGGATAGTACACACACACACACACACACACACAAAAAGATTTACTGACCATTTATTTGTTTCAAACCTTTATGAGTTTCTTCTGTTAAACACAAAAGAAGGTATTTCGAAGAATGCTCTCTATTGGCATTGACTACAAAAATCAAATCCTATGAAAGGTTTTCAGCTTTCTTCAGAATATCCTCTTTTGTGTTCATCAAAAGAAAGAAACTCGTGAAGGTATACAACCACTTGTATACTGTTTTGGGAGTAAACAGTGAGTAATTTTCAATTTTGGGTGAACTATCCTTTTAAATGGCCTTTCTTCCCCATTCTGATATTTCATTTGAACCTAATGGGTTGTTTTAAAGATGGTCTTCGATACTACAGAAGTAAATAGATGCCAGCTACCAGTATTTTTCAAAATATCTTCTTTTGTGGTCAACAGAAGTAAGAAACTCTATATATTTGCTACCTAACAAAAGCCTTGTCATCAATCCCAGTTGTAAGAGCAACACTTAATAACTTGACTTCTAGTTGATCACTAGGAAAAGTAGCAGAAGATAGAGTTTTCCGATGAATCATCTGTTGAACTGCATCCCAATCATCACAAATACTGCAGAAGACCTACTGGATACCACATGGACCCAAGATTCTCTCAGAAATCAGTCAAGTTTGGTAAAGGAAAAGTCATGGTTTGGGGTTAAATTCAGTATGGGGGTGTGCGAGAGATCTGCAGAGTGGATTGCAGCATCAACAGCCAGAGGTATTAAGACATTTGTGCTGCCCATTACATTACAAACCACAGAAGAGGGCAAATTCTTCAGCAGGATAGTTCTCCTTCTCATACTTCAGTCTCCACATCAATGTTCCTGAAAGCAAAGAAGGTCAAGGTGCTCCAGGAATGGCCAGCCCAGTCACCAGACATGAACATTATTGAGCATGTCTGGAGTAAGATGAAGGAGGCATTGAAGATGAATCCAAAGATTCTTGATGAAGTCTGGGAGTCCTGCAAGAATGCATTTGTCCAAGCTCATGAGAGTCATACACAATATTAATTCTTTTCCACTGCACCATGACTTTATATTCTATACTGTACAATATTTCTGTTAAGTGACAAGAATTTTGTCTAAGCAAAAGCAGACCTTACAGTCCTAATTAAATAGATAAAAATCAAGACATGATCATATTTTATTTTGGTAAAATAAGCGTAATCTAGAGGCCTTTGCCTTTTTTATACTGTAAAAGCCACTTCTGATACCAAATAATCAACTAAGTCAAGTTATTATTTGCTGTTCCTAAAACTTGAATAGGCAATAAGAATTTTGTCAGGTCGTAAATATTCGTAAACAATCCCTTTTACCACACCTACAACTGTGCATTCCTAAATGTAGTAGCTCCCATGTGATTGGCTAATTAGATATTTACCTAAAGAAGCAGCTAAACAGGTGTACCTACTGTAATAAAGTCTAATATAAGCTTTTTATAAATATTCAGATAATTTTACTCTGAACCATTAATAACCATGTCAACAAAAACACCTACTTTCATCCATGCAATAAACAGCCAATCATGCGCAGGAGAGACCTTGTACCAACAAACAAGCTTCCAGGAACATGCAGTGATTCGGTGGGACTGTCTAACCATTCAGTATGATGTATGAGACCATAGCTAATATGTAAAGTGCTATTAATCTCTTTTTGTTCTCTCTGGAAAGGTCAGCATTTGCAAAAGACAAGTCTGTAGACAGTAGATGTGTTGCATTTGCGAACAGAAGGTTGAATCAAAGACAGCGTTTTGCAGATAAGGCCTCAACCATCTGTCTGAACATAATTACACCACTGTTTTTGTTACTGTTTATTGATTCAGTATATGGTTCTACCACAGCTACAGACCCCAGAATAGATTTTTCAATATTGGTTTTGAATGATACTGATTTTAATTTGTATATGGTTACATTTGTTCAAACATCTCCCACAAGTGTTTAAACAATCCATTTATTCATTGCTTTACGATACATTAATAGTCAATAGTATAATGTGAAGCATTAAACTGGGATCTACATGACTGGGGACATCATGACTGGCTAAATATTAAAAGTGTAGGGCCACTGTCATCAACAAATATAATTGTAAATATTCTAAAGAAATAAATAAACACTGTAAAAATGTAAAAACACCTGCATGTGTGTTATTGGTTGATAATACAGATCAGCTTTACTTTAATGGTTAGTTCACAGGAATTCTGCACTGTAAAACTGTTCCGTATTTTGCAGTTCATAAGTGTTTTCTGTTTTTTTTTACATTTGCATTATGGGACCTTTCAACTTTTGATGTTGAAAATTCAACTGACTTTTATTGACATAGTATTATGGAGCCAGATCAGTCTCAAAAATAATACATTTGCATTCATAAAATTCATAAATGCACAGTACAATTCAATAATTCACAACTCCAAATCGTAAAAGCAAAACGCAAATCATAAATCCACAAATCCATTTTTTTGTAAATTCAAAAACAAGAAATAAATAAATCCACAACTCCAATTCGAAAATTCAAAACACAATTCATAAATTCATGACTCCAGTTTGTAAATTCAAAACACAATTAATAAATTCACGACTCCAATTTGTAAATTCAAAACACAATTCATAAATTCCCGACTCCAATTTGTAAATTCAAAACACAATTCATAAATTCAAGACTCCAATTCGAAAATTCAAAACACAATTCATAAACGTCACTCCAATTCATGAATGCAAAGCACAATTCATCAATTAACGACTCCAATTCGTAAATTCAAAACACAATTCATAAATTCAGAACTCCAATACGTAAATTCAAAGCACAATTCATAAATTCACGACTCCAATTCGAAAATTCAAAACACAATTCATAAATCCACAAATCCAATTCATACGTTCAAAACAGTTAATAAATTTTACAACTCCAATTTGTAAATTCAAAACACAGTTCATAAATTTACAACACCAGTTCGTAAATTCAAAAAATAATTCATAAATCCACAAATCAATTCGCAAATTCAAAACACAATTCATAAATCCACAAATCCAATTTGTAAATTCAAAACACAATTTATACGTTCACAACTCCAATTCATAAATTCAAAGCCCAATTCATAAATTCATGACTCCAATTCATGAATTCAAAACACAAAGCATGGCGCGAATGAATTTGTAGTAACCAGCAGACTCGACTTCCGTGTAGGTCTAATATATATACAACAGCCATAAAATACATCTTACTGAAGGAATCATTGATTCAAACGAATCGGTTAAATAAATGACTCGTTTAGTAGCATTTTTTATTTTATGAATTGTGCTTTGAATTTACAAATTAATTGAATTAAGAATTAAGTCTGTAAAATAACAGAAAATGTACTGGCAGTTTATTACAAGGTTTTTGTACCATAATATACAACACCAATCCAGACAATATATCACTTTAAACTATTATAAATGTTAAAAGTCACTTTTTCAAACTTTCCGAGGTTAAAAGTTGTTGCAAGAAAGATCAAGGTCACATAATGCAATTCAAAAGCATTAATAAACAAGGAAATAAAAAAGAAAACATGAATAACAAAATACGGAAATACTGTATAACTTATTATTTAGCTGAGATTTTGAAGAAGGTTGTGAACTTCAAAATTTTCAACACCATCTGGCCATTTTATTAGGTACCCCTTGCTAGTTTCCACATTAAATGATCTTTCTCCTCCATTTTGCATTGATTTTGGACTTTATCCGATCATTTTAACTACATCTATGTACAAAATCCCACCACTTAAGTACCTGGAAACGTCCACTATAATACAAACTGAACAATACAAGTCCACAACACTGAACAAAACAATCAGCCTCTAAGATCATTAATAAATAATTTGGTTTGTGTACAAGAGCAATCACTCAACCGAGTCCAGAGTGAAATACAAGAGCTATAAAAGTGGCACAACTTTAATTTACAGCAGTTAAATATCTGACCACATAATGCCACAGACGATCAATAACAAGCAAGTATTCCATAGAAATGTTTATTAATAAATGATAAAGCAGCCTCAAAAATCACACAATTTAAAAGGTTGAACATTAACACACTAACAATTTCAAAACAGAACAAACTATGAACTCAAACAATGATGATATATTAGGAGTAAACAGCAACTTACCCTGTACCATACGATCTCTCGTAATCTTCCATCTGTCTTGAAGTTGCACTTTAGAGTCACCGCTTCTCCCACAACAACAGGTAGCAATGGCTCTATCGTTACAGTCAGATATCCTGCAGAGGCAAAACAAGACATCACTTTTATAAAAATTATATAAAAAGCCAAATAGCCAGATGGTGATATATGAGGTGCAGACTGAAAAGCTTATCATAAATCAGACCACTTCATGATATAATTGATCATATTATTCAGAATTATGAACTGATTACAGAATGAATTGGAACTAATTGACACAAGTTAACATGCCAGCTCAAAACGGTGTCGTTGCTAAGGAAACTAAGGCTTTGGCTTCAATATAACTAAAGCAATTTTGGTACACTGAATATGAAATCTATAAAGTGAAAAACTATCAAAATATTCTATGATAGAATGTATAAAACAAGGCAAATGGTTTTAGTCAAGTGAATATATTGAGTCATATTTCATATAGCTAAATTAATATATATGCATACATTTATAATAACTAAATAGATTTCTGCATGTAATTTTTTTTAAAATTGACTTTATAAATGAAAAACAAGAACTGTTGTTTAATTTTTGTGTTTGTGCAATTGGTTATGTAAAGAATAAACTAATCTTTAAGGGCCCTATCATACACCCGACACAACAAGGCACAAGACATGTTTGGTGCGATTTGTTGCTATTTTCAGGCCAGCGCAACCCTCATTTTCAGGCTTTGTGCCACGTTGTGTGAATAACTGAATTTAGAAATAATTTTTAAACAAATCTTTGCACTTAACAAACTAAATAAAATATGTAGGCTGATAGATGTCTTCAGTGGAGTGAGTACAACACTGTTTCCTTATCCACAAAAGTAAAGGAGTAAAGAGTAAAAGTATGGAGTTCCTTTATCCTCGCGCTGCAGATAGTCTGTTTAACTGTTTTCTTACTAGTGAAGTGTTCAGTTTTTCCATTTACAAAGTTCGCCATGTAAATAGCAAATGCGCCATGGCGAGACGTAACTGACTCTTAAAGGGAATGGGAGATGAGACTCTGATTGGTTTAATATACGTTATGATCAAAACACACCGGTAACTCATTAAGAGAATAAGCACAACCCTGTTAGACCATGCAATGGGGCGCGGAGTTTATTTTTCCATACTTAAAAATCACAAAAGTGGATTCGAACATGCCCTTAATGCTTTTGCGCCATGCGCTTTAGACATGAATTTTGTGAATTTTGTGTTATGAAAAATTTAATGAGAAACCATTATTAATTCTCTCCTAATATTCAAAGATTTAAAAGCCCCCAAAACCCTGATGTGCTCTTTAAGGGATGTTAAATTTCTAGAGTATCAATCAGGGTGAAAAAATGTAAATAATAAAATAAAATAAAAGTTTTGAAATGTAATAACAAAATAAAAAAATACAATGTGTCAATGTTAGAACCTGATTCTTGAGTTTTGATCTTCTGAACAGCATCAGCATTTCACTTCACTCACACACGCACGCACGCACACACACACACACGCACGCGCACATACACACACAGAAGTGTGAAGGAGCTTCTTTTGCTCCATTAATTACACTTAAGCCATGGACACTTTGCCATCTGTTTAATTTTGTCTCCAAATCAGCTTGGCTATGGCTGTTCCACCCCACAAATAAACTAACTCTTCAAATCCTGTTAGCCACCATTAGAACACACAATTATGTTGATGATCACGGCATATCTGACTATTTATGCAAATTATTTGACCTTATTTATGTGCTACTGTAACAAAGTTCTGTGACACATTTCAAAAGAATGCTGCGAAAAACAAATTCTTCCACAAAAGGCTATGTGTAACAGGCCAACTAATAAGTTATGTGAACAACCCTCATTTCCCTGGCCTCTTTTACTTACTTTCACTTCTTTACTAGTGACTGATGCAAGAAGCTACCGTCTTTATCCTTGTTAACATCCTTGCCAACATGCCAACAACGCATTCTGGAGATGCTAGTTAAATCACACTTGTGATGCTAATACTGTAGGATTTACTTGGTGCCGTGACCCGGATTGAAATGACATTTCAGTGGTGAGTATAGCTAAAAGTAAGCTTTGCTCTCTTGGTCTCAATTGACATCATACTAGTAACATCATAAAGGCTAAGAGGTTCTTCTGGACTTCAAATCCCAGTCAGAATGGAGTGAATAGAACTGGAGAGGTTTATTTGGTGAAGTGACAGTGACAGTGTCAGAATTGGTGAAATAGAGGCCAGCAAGTAGGGTCCTTTTGGCATCTTTATATCAGATGCCAGAGATGCCATGTTCAGTCTTACTGATCTGAATAGAACTTTAAGGCTTGTATTGGTGCCGTGACCCAGATGGGAATGATTGGTGGGTGGGTTTTGTGTAATGGAGGCAAGGTAGAAGAATGTGTGGGAGTAAACTTCACTCATTGTGCAAGTGATGCCAGTTTGAATCCCACTTGAAGTGGTGCTAGTAGAACTGGAAGGGTTTGTTGGTGCCATGACCCAGATGTGAGAGATGTTTGTTTAGGGAGTGTAATAGAGGTCAGTAAGTATAAGCTGTTTGAGTAAACCGTATTTCCCTGGCCTTAATGGGTGCACTAGTGACTGATGCTAGAGGCTGCAGTTTTAGCACCATTTTAACATGCCTGCCTCTTATGCCAGTTAGAATCCCACTTGGAGTGGTGTAAATAGAACCAAAAGGGTGTCGTGACCTGGATAGAGATGATGTTTGGGTTTTGAGTGTACCAGAGGCCAACTAGTAGAAGCTGTGTGAGTAAACCTCACTCCCCTGGCTTCAAGAGGCACAGCAGTGACTGATGTTAGAGGCTGCAATCTTTTGCATCCTAGTTAGCATTTCCACCTGCCATGCTGGAGACGTGGATTCAAATCCTGCTCGAAGCAGTGCTATTAGAACTGAGGCAGTTACACAAACACCTAATCCATATGTCCAACTAAAATGCATTGTGGTCCCGGTTTAAAGAGTTAATGAACATAATTACAAAGTTGATCACATTTCCGACACAATGAAAACACATTTATCAAAATGCTTGGATGTAGACATGAATGACAAATGGAAGAGCTCTCGCCTCTTAAGAATAAAGATGGGAACGTCCTGCTCTAGTGAGCACTTTCTCTATCTGCCTAGCAGGTGGCCTGGATCCTACTGACTGCACAGTCTATCCATCTAACCAGTCAATACTCCTCTTAACACAGAGAGCGAAAGGAGAGGGAGATTCAGAACATCAATGGGAGAAAACTTCGGCTGATTATTTATTTCACTGTAATTATTTTGTGTTTATACCAAATCCTAATATGCCCCTAATGCATTCAATCTCCATTACAGGCGGGTATAATGACTGCAGATGTTTCATGTTCATCTGGAACATTACTTCGCAAGGAGATATCCAATCTTACATGCCAATGCATGCTGGGAAATTAAGTCCTTCATAGTGGGGGACATATTAAAATAAAACTCCTTAGCGATCTCTGCCAATCAGCTAATTTACCTTAAGCGGCAAAACATTTAACAGAAAATGTATTGGATTTTGATGTGAAATGAGGAACATGGGGTTTTGAAAGCTCTCTAGGGGAGTGATTAAATATTCTAATACGCAAATCTTTGTTTATTGCCATATTCAATGGGAAATCCCACAGTTGGCGGGTTTATGTGATTACTTCATTGACTTCCTGTTTTACAGTCAAATATCTTTTACGTTTATACCTAACTTACATTGGTATGTCACATTAGACATTACTCATCATTTCAACAATGCTGTAAAACAATTTTTAGGACCACTGAAGAATTTCCTCAAGATCCCACAGCGCTCTGAGGTCAACACTGCCTCTAAAACCTATTTAATGTTTATAAGTCTCCTGATGAATTATGCATTGCACCCAACAACAATTGTTGTCAAGTGCTCAAGCAAGTATGTGAGCGTGAATCATTATGCCTCAGAATGCTCTAGGAATGAAAGACGGAGTGTTTCGCCAGGCCAATTCCGTACTTTTCAATAATCTGTCCATCTTGAGGTCTCAATTAGCTCTTGTCAGACAAAACAGCTCAATTGCTCACTGCATCGGCCAAGGCCTTATCACTGTGTCAGACTGACAGAATTGACTTGGCAATTCTGTACATTTATCTCAGCGGAAGACAGAGCAGCTCACTCTAAGCCTCGAGGGAAATAAGGGAGCAAGGATAGGAACAAATTCCAGCAGATCCGCGACCTCACTTAGTTTCAAAATTCCCAAACTGTGATGGAGCCTGAACCCTAAGAAATCACTTTCTTCTAAACTTTGACTTCTAGAAATTGAGTCGGTTCCTGGGTCCTAAAGCAAGAAGCATTGAGCAGTGTTGTGTTACTGAGGACATGTTCCGCTTTCCAAACAGAAACAATCAAAACGACACTTTCAACTATAGTGAAAGTTCCATCGAACCGAAGTATTCAAACCTGACTAACTAATTTCAGAATAACGTGCTATGCTATGCTAGGTTCTTGGTTTGATAGTGTTGTTAGAACAGTGTTTCCCAACCCTGTTCCTGAAGGCACACCAACAGTACACATTTTCAACCTCTCCCTAATCAAACCCACCTGAATCAACTTATCATAACATCAGAAGAGACTCCAACACCTGAAGTTAATGGGTCAGAAAAGGGAGACATCCATAATATGTACTGTTGGTGTGCCTCCAGGAACAGGGTTGGGAAACACTGTGTTAGAACACTGCAGGAGTGTTGGACTGGCATTTGCAGAATTTAGTTGGAGGATAAATTTCATTACAATTATCACCAAAATACAGTTGAAGTCAGAATTATTAGTCCCTCTTCGATTTTTTATTTTTCAAATATTTTTCAAATAATGTTTAACAAAGCAAGGAAATTTTCATAGTATTTCCGATAATATTTTTTCTTCTAGAGAAAGACTTATTTGTTTTATTTCGGCTAAAATAAAAGCAGTTTTTAATAAAAAAATTATAATTAAAATTTAAGGTCAAAATTATTAGCCCCTTTAAGCTATATATTTTTTTCGATACAGAACAAATCATTTTCATACGATAACTTGCTTAATTACCTTAACCTGCCAATTTAACATAATTAACCTAGTTAAGCCTTTAAATGTCACTTTAAGCTGCATAGAAGTATCTAGAACAATATCTAGTAAAATATTATTTACTGTCATCATGGAAAAGATAAAATAAATCAGTTATTAGAAATGAGTTATTAAAACTATTATGTTTAGAAATGTGTTGAAAAAATCTTCTCTCTGTTAAACAGAAATTGGGGAAAAAATAAACAGGGTGGCTAATAATTCAGGGGAGCTAATAATTCTGACCTCAGCTGTATATTATGCTGAAAAACTGGTTTGTTTCCTTAGGGCAACACCATGCCATAGAGGGTTAAGACTTGTTAAAAATGGACATATGCAAGAAGAGTCTTTGAGTTAATTAATTGATAATAGATTTGGTGATATTTGTATTTTTGTATGCTGTCTCTGTTCCAAACCCCACATTTTCTCAAATACTCAAGTTCAGGTCTAATGATGTTAAACTAACTCCCCTTTTCTTTGTTGACAGATACACAATATCAATATTTTCGTTGACATGGTGATCAAATTGTCTGTGAATCAAGCTCTCTGCGAAAGGATAACTAGGCCAATCAGGTTCTGTTCTTCTATTGGTTTTTGTCATCATGGAAGAAGTCTCTGCAGGACCGTGCCTAGTAATTTCTGAAACTGGCAGAATTTCATTAAAGATAAAAATATAATTGCAATGGTCATTAATCATCTGTCTAAGATAAGAGGAATCTTGTCTCAAACCCCCAAATCATGGCCAAAATTGTGCAGTCACCCTGATTTTGATCAGTCTTCTGTCGGAAAGAGTCAATCTGAAATGACACGTTCCTACAGTAAAATGGCCTGCCGATGCAACACGTGGAGCATTGTCTCTGAGATCGAGCTGCACCTCCATGTGCTTGTTAAAGAATCTTAATTTAATCATCACGCTCGAGGGATCTTTACGCTGGAGGAGATTTGAATGGATAAGCCTCGAGAGCTACAGGTCATTAAAAGGAGCTGAAGCTCTCAAATAAAATCCCTTCCACTTAGCACCCATATATCCATAAAGAGCTTTGAGAGTCTGGAGAAACTGGTGCAGGCAGCATGTTCATATGTGGTATTTTTATTTAATTGTCAAATCATTAAGTAGAGTAAAACATAAGATGCTTAAAGAGCTAGAAAATCATCACTTGAAAAATGCAGTCGAGACATGTTCATTTACTGTGGGTGAACAGATGATAGAATAGATAAAAATGAGTATGGATGATCTGGACTGGATGTAGGGTGATCAGATTTTTCATTTGGGGATTTGGAATGAACAGTATATGCTGCTCAGTATATTTGACATACAGTTTACAAGATGTTTTATTGACCAAGTTCTGCAGTTTATTCATTCTGCAGCTAGGGCTGCACAATATATCGTTTCAGCATCGATATCGCAATGTGCGAATCTGCAATATCGCTTCACAGGATGACAAGCAATTTCAAGTGAATAGCCGGCACTATTAAATGTCAATTAAAATTAAATGTCTGGAATTATTTTTCTGAGTTAATATCTTGAGATTTTCTCCCTCTCCCTGTTTGTGGAGAAGCAGTCTGATGAACACATGTACTGAAGGTTTCTAACAACTATTTTAATTTCACATACCACTTCTTTTTTCTAGTTGTAAAATAGTTGACAGAAACAAAGTATGACCATTTGGTCACCAGAAATAATGAAGTTTGCCACTTTAACAAAGATTAATAGTATTTATTTATACAATTAAGACTAAAGAGTGTTATTTTACATTTGATTATGAAATTTCTGCACCTCAATACTGTTAGACTCCACCAAAAACCATAAAGCACTGTTTATTTCATTTTTATCTTTGTTATATTGCTTTTATCTGTGCTAGATTGTTTTATTTTGTATTATATATATATATATATATATATATATATATATATATATATATATATATATATATATATATATATATATATATATATATATATATATATATATATACATTTTATGTAGATGCACTCCAGTAAAAAAACATCCCTATTATTTAAAAAATATTAATTCTTTCTAATTAAAACAATTTATTAGAGTTATCTTGTGAAATTATAATCATGTTGCAATATATATTGCATAAAAACAAAAAAAATTCAATACCATTTTTTCCAATATCAGCTCTCTATAAGACAGTACAATTCAGAAAGTTGAACAATTTCTTTTAAAATAATTTATAAAGTTTATTTTTTATTTATTTATTTTTGTAACAATCTTTGTATTGAGATGTAATAAAAATCCGACAATATAACATCACGATTATATTTACATATTTGTTTTCAATATAGTGGAAAAAACAACATTAATAAAAAAACATACAAAACAAAGAAAAAGAATAAAAATTACAGCTAAATTAGTTACAGATTATTCAAGATAAAATAGTTGAAAATAAAAATCATCTATAGAAGGCATGCACCAGATCATCAATATGACAACGGTTTGTTTAAATAAATCTTTGGAAATAGGGGGAATATGCAGATAGATTAAGTCAATGACAGTTTATTTCTTCTCCTTCAAATTTGAATTTGAAATAAGATATGTAAAGGGTGTCCACATTTTCTCAAAAACAGTAAGTTTTTTTAACATATCAAATCTGTTTAATAGCTGAACAGAAGGACATATAAAGATATTTTTAATAGCTTTAAATGTTTAATTACACAAAGTACAATGGCTCAACATGTCGGCACAATGCCCATGATGCTACTGGCGCTGTCAGAGATTAGGCTATTTTTACATAACAGAAGAACACTACAAGAACTCACTAATTACGAATTTTAAGGAAACCGAAGTATAAGACAACACATTATGATGTTTTTCAGAACATGTCAGAACACTAAAAATATAGCTGAGATACTTGGCTGTCCTGTTAAAATGGGGTTGGTCTCATTTGGTCACCCTAATTGGAGGGAAATATAAACTATCTTTACTTTGACTTTCAATAATTGAATGCAGACTTGCTGAATAACATTGCCTTTTTTAATCTTTCAAACCTCAAAATATTAAACAGTAGACTATTACACACACATATTTAACTTTAAACTAGTCCAAAACACTAAATAATGCTTGTCTACTCTAGAAAAACGAACTTAACTCCTGCCAGCACTTAATAGCATCCTTATAGGGTCAATGCTTAAACAATAGCGACTAAAGAATAAATTACAAGTTGTAAAATGGAGGCAGTGCTGTACAAAGCAGGTTGATGTAACGTGCTTCTTTTGTCCGATCTTTTTTTTTTTTCTCTGGCATTGTTAATTGTTCTGCTTTTGAAATTCAAATGAGACACAGTTTCCCACCCGATCACGATTACGGTAGCCGCCTCCTTAGCGAGCGGTTGTATATGCTTTTGTGTTTGCATGCTAATTTTTGGGCCGAAAAATGGCTATGAGCAGGATGGTGTGATATTGCGTGACTTACTGATATGGAAAGTGCCATGAGCAGGGATTTTAAAATAGCTCATTACATGGACTTGTGCACTTGTGTCTGAGCAGTACATATTTCAAACACTCCCCCTCCCACCCACCCCACCAATTGAAGTCCAACAGGGAACTGAATACAGATTTCATAAGCATTTATAAGAAATGACAGCTGACAAACACAATCTTTTAATAGGGCAAACCACCACAGTGGGAAGCGCAGCATTCGGACAGATTCACTGATTCTCCAATATCTTCACCCATGGGCGAACGGTCAGGCTCAGCTAAGCCACAAAGTCTCCGCTGGAGCAAGCTTAAGGAAAGACCATGGCCGGATTACTCAATTACACGGAGCGATGATGTGGGAGTTTGGCCTAGAAGTTCACTTCAGTATTGACGTAGCTGTTAACCACACAAGCCCTTCAATTTCTACTTTGTTACATCATGCACGTCAACTGTAATTGCATCAACCTCATAACACCTTCCAGCAGAAACGTCATCCTTTTGTGTGTAAGACTACTACCGATTTCCCAATATTTCCCCCCCAAAAAAAACCTCTCCAGGACATTTGAAATTGCATTATGATGGGGAACTGCAATGATGGAAGAGAGACTTGTGGTGGCTCTGCGTGTCCATTTTCTTTCAGTTTCTGCTAATATGACAGTTCACAATCCAATAGCTTTATTGTGTTCATGCTATAATCCTTGACCAAACACAAAGACAGCTGATTCAGCGAATAATCATTAGCGATATATGGAATATTCCATATTCTATGCTAAAACACAAAACCACTTAGCTAGCACGTATTCTAATCTCATATATAAATCTCATAAATATAAATTGTTAGTGGTTGTAATTTACAGTAGGCAATTTATTGAAAAAAAAAAAATAATAATAATTATTATTATTATTATTATTATTATTGAGTAGGATATTGTTTATTTATTTATTTTAATTTATTTATTGCAAATGTCTGCTTTTACAATTTGACTTCATTCAAACCACTGCAGAAATCTTCTACCCAATAGGCCAATGACATATACAGTAGGCTACAGATACATTTCTTAATAAATAACCTACTATAAATTAAAACCATTAACCTATACTATGTATTTTGATTTCACAAACTTTGGAAAAGAAGCGTAAATTCTGCTTTAAAATTATAGGTCACCTATAGCTTTCGTCATGAGCCATAGTTGCATTAAAATGTCATAAATGTTTTCAAAGTGTACTGCAAAGGGAGCACAACTGTCAATATGAAGATCGCTAAAACTGAACTGTAAAAATACTTTGAAAGCAAATGACACCTATTTTTTTTATCATTTCAAGTTTAAATGTTGAAGGGCTCGAAAGGAATAGGGCATAAGAGGGATAACTGGTAATAGAACACAGCCGAGAACAATGCTTGTAACTTCAGCTTCAGAGGTGTAGCTGCAAGTGTACAAGTTTGCGAGGCAGTTTGCGAATGTTCATTGGAACGATGAATTTGGAAAACGCAAATCAACTATGTTTGTAACAACGGAACTTGCGACCTTAGTTGGTTAACGGAGGTTTTGGGAAACACACCCATGTGATTGGGACCCAAGACAGCATTTACTACATCCCAACAAAGTAAAATTCTTCACTCTTGTAACAAACATTCTGCATCAGACCAAACTGCTTTCTGTAATTAAAATTCAATGAACTAAAACATTTAAAAAAACAAACATCTAATAATTTTTCAGGACAATTTTTATTTTCTTTTTTCAAGAGTTCACACTTAGATATTGCTTGATAATAATAGCAGGTTTGCCATGCTGTCCCAGGAGAGAACCCTGAGCTTGGAGATAATTAAGCCCAGGGCTCCCGTCTGGTCAATGAGCATGTAAGGGGGTACAAGATCAGGTAGCTCTCAAGAGCTCCTCCTGGTAAATAAGGAAAAGGGGGGAGATGGGGTGGATGGGGGAAACGAAGATAAGGGAGTAGTTTTAAGATGCGGTCACACTGGGCTTTTCGGAAACGCGGGGTCATGCGTCAAGTTTCGCATGTTGCTGCGGTGCAAAGTTCAAGCTTGGTGAACTCTGACCTGCGAAATCGCATCACTTGACTGCGTGAGACCAATCGAGGATCAAAACAGGACCTCTCTGGACAGAAATTTAAAGCATGGAGCAATCGCTCGCTTTTTTTAATGTCTAATCATCTTGTTTAATCCCGCCGCTTTTCGCAGCGCCATACGACAGAATTTCGCACACACAAAGCCCGGTGTGACTGTAGCTTTAAACTGGCTACTTATAGTGAGTTTGGATTAATGATTGGCTTACTAATGATACTAAAAGCCAGCTGCGATCAATCATATCACGTGCTTCTCTCGAAATTAGATGTGAAACTTCATTTATTTTTTCCATGTTAAGAAATCCCCTCAATATGACTCATCTTTATATTCGTTGAGCATCCATGTTACCATACTGTTTACAATCAAATAAAGGACATGTTTAAGTCTGCACTGGAATTCTGTGAGCTAAATCTAAATGATTTAAAACCAAACTATTCTTGGCACATACCTCAGTCTAAATCCCTCTCAAGCCTGTCTTCATATCACCAAGGAGGGCGCATTCGCACCTGCTCTGGACTGCTGGGAAATCAGCTCAATCCGGGTGAACCTCTGACGGATGACACATCGTGTATCCCGTCACACCTGGGTCTCCCCAATGCTCAATCCTTCTGATGTCAACAAACTGTAAGCATCCTGTCCTAACCAGCATAAACTCACATCAAATAACCGTCTGCTGCCAATCCAACGATACGCTCCCATGGGCAGGGGGATTCAGTCTGGCAATGTGAAGTTGAGGGACGGATACGACAATCAGGAAGTAAATAGAAAAAAGAAAGGTACAATGAAATCAGCTTGACATGATTTACGCATCAGTGGTGTGCATTGAGTGTGTAAACTTTAAAGCGTTTTATCAACTTACATTAATTTAATCTGTTTATTTGACTATATAGCAGAGTTTGATAGGAACATGAATTTATTTATAGATTGTCACCTTAGAATTATAAGGTTCTTTCTGACATTTTTGTCAAAACTGAGTTATTGACATATCCTTATTAAACTTATTTAAATTATGGGATGTTTTTTATAAATTGTTGACATTTTCAGACTTTTTATTTAAAAAACAAACGTTACACACATACTGTTTGCTAGGTGGAATGCAAAAACTTTAAAGCTCATTATCTCAAAATCATTCAGAACGCAGATAGAAACTTATAATTCACAGGTGACGATATGTATTTACTGTTTCTTGATTAAGAATTGAGGTGTGGAATATTTATTGTAGCTGTTTTAATGTTGTATGAGCTGACACTAAGTATGTCACACACTAAAACAATAAAAACACACCTTAAAGCCAATTGTAGTTCAGCAAAATTCTCCTACTCAAAGTTATGGAAGCAAAAAATACCATCATCTGCATGTTACTTTTGAATATGATACAATATCAGACAAGAATGAATGCTGTTTTCTAAAAAAAAATAGCATGTGAATGTGATGACAAATGGGATATTGCTTTCATACAACGATTAAACAAGAAGTTAATAATGACAGATTTACATAGAGGGCAAAACATTGCACTTTTTTCTTTATCACATTCAAAAATAGTACTAAACAAAGTCTTTTGCACATCTCTGAGGACACTGCAGCGTTTCTTACCTAAATGATTATGTTTCATTTGAATTCAATCATTGATTTCTTCATAAAGCCAGTCACCTGCTTACTTTCTGAATGAATCAGTTATTTTGAATGAATAGCTGGAATTAACGATTTAATCAATTACTCAGATGCAGAGTCATTTATTTATCCATGACAGGCCTAAACCAATCACATACATCTAACTTGGAGTACATTTAGAGTACACATGCTAAATGCTACTGCCAAACATGTACTACAAGCAACTATATAGTGATCTATGGGCCTTTTCTTGGTTGCTGCATGGAGGGCGCCAAAGCAACAATTGTCTTCCAGTAGGATGCTTGGAACTTCTGTTTACAGCGTTTACAACAGGAAATCTTCATCTAAAAATGCTTGTCAATAACGTTTTGAGTGGCTTAGAGGGTGTTTTTGTGATGCACAACTTTGATTTTGAAAGCTGTTAAACTTCTGTCAGATGCGGTTTAAGCATGAGAGTCTGCTGTGAGATAAGATGCTGAAATTTAGCTTTGCAGTCCTCTTTCATCAAACACACACACACATACACACATCACACGCAATACATCACTGCATTATAAAGCAAACCATATTACTGGCATGAAACTTAACAGGTATGTAATGTTAAGTCATGCAATTTCCAAAAAATAAAAGTATTTTACTGATCCTATGCTGGCTGATTTGAACGTTGATTCTAATCGAGAGCAGTTTATGATTAGTTAGTTTCTATTGTTTAGTATTTACCACAGTATTTGTTTATCTGTGGGACAGTGTGTGTGTGTGTGTGTCAAACATTTTAATAAATTACATTTGTTTGGGCTGGTTATATATATTTGTAAAATGAGAAATTTAAAAGGCACAATATGCCATCTGATGGTAACTCGCAGAGAAAAATTTGTTTTTAATTCCTATTAGACAGCATTTTTTAAAATAACCAGTCCAGGAGGTGGCGCTGATAAACAGCGGTATTAGTTCAAAATAAAATACTACAGCAAGATAGTGAAAAAGTAAAATAGATCAAAACTATCATTTCAAAGCTGTCCAAATTTGACTGTTTATACGCATCAAACTGCTAACCAAAAGTTCGAAGCATCCTCCTTACGCATACACGCAAAGCATAATGGGTAATTTTGGGTTTTATGCAAAAGGTCTATATTTTCAAGAAAACAAGACATCTCATCTCATAAAAGGGTGCTCAAGAGCGCGAATGACAGTGTACTGCTGATGGCAACTCGTTAGCACCTGATGCTAATAACACCTGTCATCACTACCCATAAACCCAGCATTAATGACTCTCCTTCGTGAAGGTCCAGTCATCCCCTGTGAATGAACAAGGTGTCCTTGAGGTTTAAGCAAAAACAGTGACAACGTCCCTGAGTCTCTGGACGCACCGTTGTCCTGTACAGACCAACCTTGGTGCAATAAAGACACAATGCCTCCTGTTTTCTACAGCCTCAATACTGTACATATATTTTTATATTTATTTTCTAATTTTTTCTTTTTTAAAATTAGACACTGAAGGATAATTTTTTTTTTCATGCACTAATCAATTGTGAGATTGTGGGCTCTTTGGCATTTCATATTTTTATTCAGCCTAATGATAAGAAAACGTTCAAACAACTTCTGGGTGATTCTTTTGTCTGTAGATTTCAATTTCAATGCATATTTTTAAAGGTTGTACTCTTAAAATGAGGTTTTTCTCCTGTACTGAGCCATAAATCTCTACTTCAGCAGCACTTACATACACCAAACTTCCTAGTTTTATTTTTATCGGTATTCTGAGCGGTTTTATAGAAGCGTGATTATATATCATCATTTATTCTACAAAAATAAAATGTTTTTAATTTTTTCTGCATTATAAAACAAGATTCCCTAAATCCCATCTGAGGAAAAAATATATATTTGAAACTAATTTGTGGGGGAAAAAAGAACAGAAAAAATAATTTGCATACACATTAGTGCATATTTAATGAACAAATGCCTGATATGCATATTTAAACATAACATTTTCGAAAAACTTGTAATGCATTAAATCTTTGCAATTCTCTATGTAACAATCAACTGGGGAGGTATGCAAAGAAGCATTACTTTTCTTCTACAAGTACTTTTCACCTGCAGTGTCTTGCTTTAGTCTTTCATCATCAACAGAAAAGTGTCCACCTCTTTAAAAATTGTTTAAAAACTAGTTTTGGCTAATCAGCTACAGAATCTTTCAGAGGATTTCGAATGCCAGTCCCAGTGGTCTCACATAGTCAGATTTTGATTGGCAATGAGTCACTTCACAGCTTATTCTGCCCAAGAACAGCCCACTTAGACAGGAAGAGACCATCTGAACAACATAGTGGCCAACCACATTTCAGTTTGCGTTTTTGTGCTATTTAAGATTTTACTTCCTGGCTGACATTCCACTGCTGCACCCTATTTAAATCTGGTTTATTATTTTTAATAAAAAACACATTGAAAATTGAATTTGCATTTATAAAATGGCTTGCATAACTCTTCCATGACACTAACTTTTCCTTTATATTTACTGATTTTTTGCATGTTCTTGTGTGTTGGCCAGGGCAAATGATTTTATGTAGTGAAGTGATTTGATCATTTAATAATTCATAAAATAATATTCATGGTAAGATGAGGTTACTTACAGCTTTTGTTTAAGAATTGTTAATACAAGTTTTTATACATTTTAAATACAATACTTAACTTTTTTTATTACTACATTGTAAAATCCAAAAAAGTTAAGGCAATTCAAACCAATTGAGGAAACGAATTGCAACAAACCATTTAATATCAAAAACTAATCCTAATGAGTACTGTGAACTTAATCTATTTGAGTAAATGAACAATTTAAGCACAGTAAAACCCAATCAATAAAGATAACTCAAATTTTATTACTACATTGTAAAAACCAATAAGTTTAGGTAACTCAAACCGTTTGAGGAAACCGATTTCTACAACCCATTTGAGTTAAACAACTAATCTATACGAGTACTATGAACTTCATTTAAGTTGAAGTGATGAGGTATTTAATTAACTCATTAACTTCAACACTGAGTTCAAAATTCTTTTTTAAATGAGTAGAATTAACTTTCAGTCAATTTTGAGTTAACTACACTCATTTCAGTTGATAGAGTTGACTGTTGGTTTTACAGTGTACAATTGATCTCAAAATGTATATATATAAAAATTACAAAAATTATATTGATTTGAAAGTTTTCTTTCGTGACAAGCATTTTCATTTTTGCATTAATGTTCAGGTAATTTTTTTATGGGACAAAGTCAAATGAGATTAAAGTGATTACACATCTCAGGGTGAAGACTGCTCTGATTTCATAATGAAGACAAAATCCCTCATTAAAAATAATGTAAATCGATTATGCATAATTAAATGATCAATTATCAAAATGTTGTTTAATTAAAAACTTTGGTTGGTAAATCATGCTGAACCCAACATACAGAAGGATGTTTCTGTATGCTGGGTTCAGCATGATTTACCAACCAAAGGAGAAAACAGTGTCTGAATGAATAATAAACAAAAAAGTTTTGAGAGTTATTAGTTACAAAATAACTAGTAAAAGTTAATTAAATTACTTTTCAGCTAAAAAAAGTAAAGTAAGGGATTACATTTCAATTTAGTCAATTTTATTACAGTTACTTATAATGTACTTGCTTAAAAATTACATAAAAACCAACAGTTTTTTTATAAATCAATTCAGATAAGCAGAGTAATATATATTTTAAAGAATAATTTATTATTTATCAAGAAAACTACATATGCTAAATTCCAAAAAGCTAAGCAATATATATATATATATATATATATATATATATATATATATATATATATATATATATATTACATACATAATTTTTGATTAATTATATATAATATATATATATATATATATATATATATATTTTTTTTTTTTTTTTGTTTTTTGTTTTTTTTTTTTGTTATTCAGACATCTAAATGTTTTATTAGTCCAACAACTGCACATGCTTAAGAAACAATGAAATATTTTCTAAATGTATGTAAATATATATGTATAAAATATTGTGTCATTAATTTGAAACATTCTGTGTTTGGATTCATTCATTTATTCATTTTCCTTCAGCTTAGTCTTGATTTCAGAGGTCGCCACAGCGGAATGAACCGCCAACCATTCCAGCATATTTATTCAGCAGATGCCCTTCCAGCCACCACCCAGTATTTGGAATTACCCATACACACTCATTCATACACACACTCATTATACTATGTTGAAGCAAGTTGCAGCTTAGCTATGCAGGACATTGGCCCACCAGGACCGAGTTTGGGCACCCCTAATTTAGTTTATTCTATTCACCTATAGCCCATGTCTTTGGACTGTGGGGGAAACCGGAGCACCTGGAGGAAACCCACATGAACAGAGAACATGAAAACTCCACACACAAATGCCATTTGGCCAAGCCAAGACTCGAACAGTGCTAACCACTGAGCCACCATTCTGCCTGTTTGGATACATATTTTGTTTTAAAAGTTTTAATGAAAAAAAAAAAGAAAAACTACACTAAAAGGTCTTAAAAGATGGCTCAGAATTAAAGAATTATTAGTATAAATTCTAAATAGTTAGTAATTATATGCATTTATTACTTTTTTTTTACCAAACACTTCATAAAAGCACATGACACATCATTACTATTTGGCTAATATATTTGTACCATATCCCTTTTGCAAACTCATACAAACTTGCATACAACAAGGTGTTCCACAGTCATCCCTGGATCTGATCCTTTATGAAGCCATCAAAACTGATTAGTCCATCTGAAGCTTTGAAGGCTTTCTCATATCTAACACGATCTGACTCCTACACCCGCCGAGCTCTAACTGAGCTTAAATCCACAGAACAGGCTTACAGTACATTTTCTTACTGTGGATCACTGTATTGATCCTCACCCGTGGCATAAGCCTTCGCCCAGAGGAAGTCAGACAGACCTGTTTATAGCCTGCATACACTCTCCATCTGCTCCACATGTACCGCAGCCTCTGCCAGGCCGGATATTACTGCTAAATGTCAGCGAGACACCTAACATTTATTAATGCAGTTCCTGGGATGTCACTTGTTAAAACGCTGCCTTAAATGTCTGGAGAGATGGAGCACGAGGCTGACATGAGGCTGCTGCAATGTCTCATGAAAAACACATCAGCAACTACTGAGTTACACATGGATGAAAAAGAGAAAAAAATGTAGCACTGCTAAGGTTGGGATTTGAAGAGACAGCTTGTTGTATAAGATGTAAATTAATGCATATTATTCATTCATTTTCTTTTCTGGCTTAGTCACTTTATTAATAAGGGGTCGCCACAGCGGACTGAACCGCCAACTTATCCAGCATATGTTTTATGTAACAGATGGCCTTCCAGTCGTAACCCAAGACTGGGTAAAAAATATGGCCGATCAGACACATAATTATTCAGATTTCATTCAACAAATAATAAACAATTCCAAGGTATTTACGACATGAAGGAATGCTCAGAACTGGACACACAGATAACTTCTATAAGCTCCTTGCTTAAGGCTGATGTTTTTATTATAAACTTTTATTCTCTCTTTATCTGTGATCAAATTTTTTGCAACAAGTCTCTTGCTCATGTATTAATATTATGGTTTTAATACTTCCGCAATCAATGTTTAACTCTACCACAGCTAAACGAGATCATAGATAGTTCATGCTTGATGTCCCTGCAAAGCTAATTTGGTGTACCGAACGATTGTTTACATTTCATGTTAATACGTGCGCAACAAGAAACTTAAACATTTCTGCATCAATTTACACCAAGAATGCAAATTACCCCACTTTTAAATCAACAGTTAAACTTCTCATTGGTCAACTTGGCTCCGGAGGGTGGGTACAAAATCCTCCTTATAAAAGCTTGTGAACTAAGGCCACCGCCCGAAGACTAGAAGGCTCAGACCAGAGAAAGACTTGAACCCAGAACTAGAACCACAGAGGACTCCAGGGAGCAGGCAGGGACCCAGACAAATTGGGTTAATAGTACAGCCCAGGCATTTCTATCTATACCTTTCTTTCTTTCTTTCTTTCTTAAATACAATTACGTACAAATAAAAAAAAGAGAAAAAAAATCAAGACAAACAAAAAATTAAAAATTTTTTTTTGAAATTTTGTAGGTTTTGCAATATTTTGCTTGAATTTAATTGTATTATCATTCAATTTATAAATATGTTTGGTGACTAAAATATTATTTTAATAAATATATCTGTTTAATAAATCAGTTTTGTTTAAATACACCAAAATACATTGCCTATATTCACTGAGAAATGAAGAAAAATAATCATTTTCAAAATGGGGTGTACTCATTTATGTTGAGCACTGTACATTGTCCATAATAACTTTATACATACAATATAGAATTAAATACGTCTTAGGCAACAAGCATTTATTAATTTATTTTAGATATAAAATATTTGAGGGCAAAATTTAAAATGCTGGTGTTTAATAGAAAATACATCAAAAAAACAATTCACAATAACTTACACATGCAATATGACAAGCATGTTTTTAATTTAAATATTCAATTAAAATATTTTGCGTGGAAAACCATATAAACAATAATATATAAAATGTCTATTTATTTATTTATCCAATTATTTATGCAATTCATACACATACATGTATGTTTTTCTTATTATCATTCATTTTATTATTTTTTGGCCAGAGTGACTGTAAATTCTATTGAAAAAACCCTTAAAATTATCTACTGTGACTGAAATAAATAAAAAGAGACTTAAATTGAACTACATATAACAAAATGCTGATTACTGAAATCATTCTGAAATGAACTGGAACCAAGTTGAGTGTCATTAGGAAAAAAGTATTTATAAATAAAGATGGTGGAGGCCGGTGAACGTGCAGTAATTGGTTCGTATTAACTGGTTTGTAGAAGCAAGCGTGGTCTTCGCAGCATCTTAATCCATCAGTCTCACCATTAAAATAACATCTAATGAGAGTTTGCAAAGCGGCCTTTCTGCCATTAATAACAGTAATCTGCCAAAGGCACAACAAGAAATCTAAACACAACTCAAAAAAAGACCAGCGCCGTGCAATTCTTTGGTATGATTAATGGTAATGGTTTTTCCTAGGCATCAATGGCGAAGCGAATGTCTTCAGGAAGAGAGAAATGGCCGACTTTGTTGTCTACAAGCGTTCGTCTCTGCTATATCATAAGTGGGATAAACAGCCCGCTGATTTGTGGTGTCACAGACATTTTTAAGCACTTTCATGGAGAAAATAGGGTGGAACAAAGCGGCCCCATTGGTCCTCGGGGGGTAAAAGGGTGAAGTAGATAAAATGTGTGTGTTTATGCTGAGAAAGCATCTCTGGAACAAAGCCTTGAGACACATTAAGCAGCAAGGCCACACGGCCCTTAAAGCTCAGACATGTTGTTCTAGAGGAGATTTAGAGATGCTCTCTGGGCCTCGATGTGTTTTAGAAGCAGGTGCTGCGTGTGTTTTAAATCTCATTCAGGAAACTGCGTTCTGTTAAGCCAAGAAACTGTTGAGAGAGACAGAGATAAGAGAAAGAAAACAAACTCCAGACTCTAGGAGATTTCATCATCAGTAAGTAAACAGACTGTTCCGCTGAATTTAAATTGGTACTTGAGTGTTAACAATATGTCATTCAAACAATATCTTGTTTTTTCTATATTATTAGAATGCAGACTACACTAACATACAGTATATTGCGTTTAATTGCCTAAATTACATAGAAGTATTGTGTAATGATAAAATTATAATAGTATGTAGGCTACTATTGTGAAATTGTATTAGAATTAAAAGACGTTTTCCATTTTAATATATTTTAAAGTGCAATATAAGCTGACTTATAAGTGACCAATTGTTTGGCTTTAATAGCTATATTTCCATCCAAAAATGCGAATGAACTTCATGCGCAAAACTGGATTATCACATAAAAGATGTGTAAGTAAGGCAGCATTTCCAAACAACAAGTCAAAGAGAACAAAATCGTTACTTCCTGATTAACTGGCACCAAATATCAACAGTAACAATGGAATTTGCTGCAGTAGGAGAAACTGACCAGCGATACAGAAAGTAATCCTGGCGTTTGAAGGCGTGAGACGCGGAGCACAAACGCTCTTGATTCTGGAGGTAATTATTAGTATAATAACATTAATACTGAGATGGTTAAGGTGTTTTTGAATGACCAAAACAACATTTCACAGTGTGCTCAGTCTGCTGGTTTGTCCATTCACACGCTTTATCATCATATGATCTCTTACAACAACATCACATGACCTTTTTAATGCACATACTGGAATTTGTTTGGTTAAAGTGTTTCCATCATAGTGCACATCTTTTCTTATCAAAAAAAAGTTTGTCCTTCTCATTTTTAGATTAATTGTCCTTCTCTGTTTTCATGTGCATTTTCAAGACTTATGGGCATCTTGGCGTTTTCATCAAACATTTTTTTTTAAAAATGCGCATATCCAAAATGCACATGAAAATAGGTGAATGGAACAGTAGCTAGAGTCACATTATTCATAATGACAGTACTTTTAATAATGTGTTTTTGATCAAATAAATTCAGGTGAGCCTCAATAAGGATATCTATATGCAAGTCAAAATTATTGCCCCTCCTCTCAATGTTTGTTTCTTTTTCAAATATTTCCCAAATGATGTTTAACAGAGTAAGGAATTTTTCCCAGTATTTGATTTTTATAATTTTTTTTTCTTCTAGAGAAGGTCTGATTTGTTTTATTTTGGCTAGAATAAAAGTAGTTTTTATTTATATTGAAACCATTTTAAGGTCAATATTATTAATCTACTTAAGTCATTTTTTTAAAATTGTCTACAGAATAAAACAATCTTACCTAATTACCATGGTTAAGCTTTTAAATTGCACTTTAACACTGTATTGTCATGACACTGTATTGTCACCATGGCAAAGATAAATGCATAATGTGACCCTAAATATACTGTATGGTCACCACAAATAAACTTGAGCAAAACCATATTATTAATATATAATATTTAAAAATATTATTGCGATTTAAAAGAACTGTCATTGCGAATACCTCGACAACATAAAAGTTTAGACACAGAAATCAACTTTTATGTTGTTGCAAAAATCTTTGAGAGCATTTCAAATCAAACAAAACAAATTGCATGTTGAATGGCTAAATCTATCCGATCGCAGATTGGGCCATTTTAACACTGAATGTCCCATTTCAGCCTCCATACCTAATTCAAGAATAGAAGCTAATTCATCTGACTAGGCAATTAAAGCCCTTCAGAAGAGCAGCAGCTGATACTGTAAATATTTCTTGATTGCCGCTTGTTCTGATGCTGTTTTGGCAACTGGAGGGAAGAACTAAAAAAGAAAAAAACTCCATAAACACACACACACACACACACACACACACACACACACATGCACACACACACACACACCCAAACACACACCTTTCAGAGTGGAAACAACAGGCAAAGAAGTTCATTACTTTGGGTTCCTTCAGCAAACTTTGCAAAGACAATTGGTGTTTTTTTCCCTTATTAGGCAACAATAGCTGTTTTTCTGCAGTGATTTCAGCAATTATGCTCAATGCATTCCAGCTTAATGAAGTGATTACAGCCTAATAAACAAAAAAGCCCTTAAATCAAGATTGGTAATGAAGATTAAACCGGCATCAGTGTGATTTTAGAACACTTAAAACCATTTTAATTCAAGAGTGTGAACTAATGTGAACTTGGCAAACTGTTATGTATGATTATCACTAATAATATTACCAATTAATCAAATCAGTGATTAACATTAATGTATGTATTCCTTAAATGCTAACCATGTTTGTTAAATATTTCGGCTGTTCCGTTATGCTGATTGCATTTAGTGCAATTAACGCAAGACACTGCAGGTGAATTGGGTAAAATACAAAAGTTAAAAATAAAAGAAATGTATTTATCATAATATATACATGATGTTTATCACCATTCTTCCCTAGATGATTGATTATACTAAGAAGTGCTTTTTTATATTAATTAAATATGCACACATTTGCAATTTTAACATAACAATTGGAAAAGTCAAGGTTTAAAATTCTTTATTTAATAAATAAATTCATTATTTGTGTTACATATTAGAGTAAAAATAAAAATAAAACGTAAATGGTGTATGTAAACAAAAATTGTAATATGCTTGTTTTAGCCTGATCTCACCAGGAAATGTAACTATTTTACTCTTTGTCAGTTTAGTGTCTGAATCTACAAAATCACGAGTTCAGTCATACAAAAACGTACAATTTTTAAAAGGAGGCGTGGCACCCAAACCCACCCCTAAACTCAACCGTCATTGGAGGATAAGCACATCGTACTGAATTGCATAAATGAGATAGTAAGAAGTCATATGAATTAGCCACTAAATCAAAAAGTTACAAATTGTCATGAGATAATGTTGTTTTGTTTATATACAGCATTTCATTTTCTTTTCTTTTTTTTTATTACTAAACTAATTACTAGTTTATTCAACCCAATTTTGGGTGTTATATGGACTAAACCAACTGATGTGTTTTTTTTTAAGTGCGGTTTATTTCTAAACTAATTTCGAGAGGATCACATGCTCACGATTGAACTCTGAAGCTTATGATCAGCTTCATATATTGCATGAATCAGATGAATACTGACTCACTATAAATAACCAGAGTTTTCCTCTCCAGTCATCTTCGTCTTGAAGAATCCCCCTTCCACCCCTACTCCTCCCCTTCTCCTGATAGGGTGGCATGGTGGCCCAGTGGTTAGCACTGTTGCCTCACAGCCACTGGTTCGACACCTCACCTGGCCAGTTGATGTTTCTGTGCGGAGTTTGCATGTTCTCCCCATGGGTTTTCCCAGGGTTTCCCGGTTCCTCCCACCATACAAAGGCATACACCATAAATAAACTGACTACTCCAAAATAGTATCTTAAGGCAACTCTTAGCCAGCTATATCTCAGCACGTTCACAAGCAGAGGAGTTCTCGAGACCTACCTGAACTCAAACTCCCCTCTTGCCCTTTAAACGGGAGGGAGCCCTGAGCTCAAGGATATTCTGAGCTCATGGCTCTCTCCCGAAACAGCATGCCCAACATGCTTTATTATCAATCATCAGCTAAGTGTGAACTCTTGAAATTAAATTAATAGGATGAAATTTAACCCGATGCTTGGTTTAGTCCATATTTTAATTTGGGTTTACATAACCCAGCATTTCTTAGAGTGTGTGTGTGTGTACATGCATTTCTCTGCAAAATCTTAAGAATCCAGATATGAATAAAACTATAATTGGGTGTAAGTGCTGCTGAAGTGAAGATTCATGGCTTGGTATTGACCTTATTCTTCAATGCAGAAGTCAGCTTGTTTTTGTGATTGTTTTAGAACTTCCGATTCAGTTGCCCATGAGAGAAATGACTAGGAATGATAAACAGCAGAAAAGATCAAACTACTTGCTCTACAAACAAGTGTTTGTATAACTATACAGACAAAGTAGAATAATATAATACGAAAATATCAGTTTGCAACATCAAGCAGTAAAATGAGCTGTTTTCAATGTCTAAATATTAATGGAAATGAATGAGACAGGAAGTCTAGAGTCAAAAAGATTCAAATGGCTGTGCCCGCTCGTACGCAAAGAATAGGGTGAATAGGAATATGAATTGTAACAAAAATACAGGAAATGAAGGAAATGCTTATTTAGGATTATTCTGTACATTAGAAATAAAAAAATATCCAAATTACAAATTGTCAGACTCATGAAGTGTTTTTGCCTTCAGTGTCTTGACTTCATACATATTGTTTGCTGTGACATTCTTTTCATGTAACGCTGCCATAAGTTAAACAATCTAAAACAAATCAAGGCTTTATTTGTGAAATGCATCAGGTTTTACATGCCCACACAATCTACATTTATTACTGCACTTCAGATTCTGTTTAACAGCCAATTAGAGAGCCAGAGGAGAAATGCACAATCAGTGCAATCATGCCAAGCATCATTGAGGCAGAGAGATTGATTCTTTGCCACAATAAACAAACATTTGATAAAAAACCCTTCCTTTTCTATAACAAACAGTGTGATGCTGACTCCAAATAAGATACTGTGTCCTAAACAAATTGCATTTCTTAAAGTTAAACTGTTTTTTTGTGGAACAATGCTGATTACAACAAGCCAAACAAATAAAAATGGAGACAAAAAATACTACACGGTTGGAGTAAAACACACTTACAGTACATTCGTATTTCAGTGTGCAAAATAAAATAAAATATTCATGAACAAAAACATGTTACTAAATAAATTTAAATAGTGAATAAATAGCAAATAAATAAATACTATAGATTATATGAATGCAAAAGTAACTCAACAATACATACATTAAGTTGGTACAATATATTTGTTAATTTAGTTTTTATTATTAAATTCTTCACACACACACACACACACGCGCACACACACACGCACACACACGCGCACACACGCGCACACACGCACACACACGCACATATATATATATATATATATATATATATATATATATATATATATATATATAATATATATATATATATATATATATATATATATATATATATATATATATATATATATAGTTGAAGTCAAAATTATTAGCTCATCTGAAGAGCAGATTTTTTTCAAGACACTTCTATACAGTTCTATAACTAGGTTATTTAGGTTGACTAGGCAGGTTAGGGAAATTAGGCAAGTTATTGTATAATGCTGGTTTGTTCTGTAAACTATCAAAAAAAAAAAAAAAAAAAAAACACCTTAAAGGGGCTAATAATTTTGACCTTAAAATGGTTTTTAAAAAATTCAAAACTGCTTTTATTCTAGACAAAATAAAACAAAGTAACTATAAAACAAAGTATTTAACCTTACTCCAGAAAAAAATATAATAAAATCAAATAAAAATGCAGCTAAATTAAATAAAAAAACTAACTATGTATTTAAAAATACATAAAAAATAATACAATTCCTAGGAATATCAAAGTTTTAGTTTAGGCAGCTTAATTGGATGCTGATCGGAAAAGTCTCAAGTTAATAAAATAAAAAATAATAAAATAAAATAAAATAAAATAAAATAAAATAAAATAAAATAAAATAAAATAAAATAAAATAAAATAAAATAATTCATTTCATTTCATTTCATTCATTCATTCATTTTCTTTTCAGCTTATACCATATTAATCAGGGATGAACCGCCAACTTATCTAGCATAAGTTTTACACAGCGGATGCCCTTCTAGCCCCAACCCAACAGTGGAAAACACCTATACACTCTTGCATTCACACACATACACTATGGCCAATTTAGCTTATTCAATTCACCTATAGTGCATGTCTTTGGACTGTGGGGAAAATCGGAGCACCCGGAGGAAACCCACACGAACACGAGGAGATCATGCAAACTCCACACAGAAATGCCAACTGACCCAGCCAGGGCTTGAACCAGTAACGTTCTTGCTGTGAGGCGAGTGTGCTACCCACTGCACCACCGTGACCCCCACGGAGCTTTATTTTGAAACCAAATAATTCTTTTAAATACTAACTACTTCAAAGTTTATAAGGTTCATATGGTCAACCATAATGTCTGATAAAACCAAGAGCCTTTTCCTCATCTTCTCAACAGCCTTTAATATTCAAGGATTTAGAATAAAGAGAGGGAAAACTGTGAGCATTACAAGTGGATTTGTGAATGATGAACGTAGATGGCAGCTGATTTCTGCCACTTAAAAAGCCAATGTGCCTCCTGGAGTTTGTCATGAAATGCTAGGAGATGATGCATGTTCAATCAGAATGATTTACTGTTTAATGATGAGACTGTATGAAACGCATCTCTAATCGACCTCCTCCTCGTGTCCAATAGAATAGACAGCAATCAGGAGGCTGGATTAGATGCTTCTGGACTCAAGGGTTTTAATTGCTGTCGACATTATCTCTGTTACTCTGATGGAGATTGGAGGTCTGATGGTGGAGAAGAGACTGGACAAGTGTGACCAGATGCCTTGCTTTACAGAAGAACCTACTGCAGCTGCATGGTCTGGAATGACTTGAATGACTACAACTAGCTTCAAAATCTGATATTTTGGCATTAAAGTGATAGTTCACCAGCAAATTTAGATTTACTTACCCTCAACATTTTTTGTTGAACACAAAAGAAAATATTATGAAGAAAGCCAAAAACCTGTAACCATTGAGTTTTTCCTTCTATGGAAGTCTATAAAGTAGCTGCGTCCCAAATGTTACACTATGCATATAAGCACTATGTGCTTACACATTCAACAGCATAGTATATGAATGTAGTGTTGTCCCAAACGGAACATTAATAGTTTTTACCAAGCAGAGATACAAACCGGTTCCCAGATGAAGCTCCGCCCCTTCCGCTACATGAGCAAAGCTGCAGCCATTGAGTGTGTGCAGTGTCCATCATTCCACACTTAATTATACCGATAAATGCCTCATCCGGGAATTTAAAGTGCACTATTTTTAGAGTTTTCAGTGTGAACACACTTGCATTATTTATACTACAAAATGGCATAGAATAGTGCATACGTTTGTGATTTGGGATGCACCTAATAGTTACAGGTTTTCTTCAAAATAGCATTTTTAATGTTCAACAGAATAAAGTAGTGTATGAGTGGGAATGAGTGTGTTTGGATGTTTCCCAGAGGGTTGCAGCTGGAAGGGCATCCGCTGCGGAAAACATGCTGGATAAGTTGGCAGTTTATTCTGCTGTGGTGACCCCGGATTTATAAAGGAACTAAGCCAAAAAGAAAATGAATGAATGAATGAATGAATGAATGAATGATTACAGTAAATAATATTTTACTAAATATTTTTCAAGACACTTCTCTACAGCTTAAAGTGACATTTAAAGACCTAACTAGCCGAAATAAAACAAATAAGACTTTCTCCAGAAGAAAAAAATATCAGATATACTGTGAAAATTTCCTGAATCTGTTAAACATAATTTGGGAAATATATAAAAAAAAAAAATTCTAAGAGAGGCTATTAATTCTGACTTCATATATATATATATATATATATATATATATATTTTTTTTTTTTTTTTGTGAGGTAAAAAATAAGAGCATTTGCTATAGCCCTAGGGCCCAATGTGTTCTTAATCCAGCCCTGCATATATACGCTCCATTGTGTGTTTGTTTGTGTAGTTGATGTCACAGCAGTAGATGAGGTTTTAACAATTTGTCTATAAACAATACAATACAATATGTCCAACCAAACTGATAGTCATGCTGAACTTTTATTTTTACACTGAACACTGGAGTAATGAAAAATTCTGCTTTATATTACAAGAAAAAACACATTTTTATATATTCAAATATCACTGTTTTCATATGCATTTGAAGCATATTACAGAGTTCTACTTACCCTTTACAATAAGGTTTCATTAGTTAATGCTAGTTAATGAATTCATTAAAACAAACTAACAATGAGCAATACTTGTACAGAATTTATCAGTAATAGCTCAACATGTACTTGTTAACTCATGCTTGTTAACATGGACTACATTAACAACAAAACTATTTTCATTATGTAACGTTAACAGACATAAATAAATACTTTAGTAAATCTGTTGTTTATTGTTTGTTCATGCTAGTAAGTACATTAACCAACCTTAACTAATACAACCTTATTGTAAAGCATTACCAAAATTCTGTTATTAAAAAACAAACTTTATTTATAGACTTTAAACTTCTGAACGATGTGCATGTTATGTTGCTTTAATGAATCCAGAACCCAAAACGCTGACGTGAAGAGTCTAATACACAATATTCCTATGTCCCATGATGCCTTGTCAGTGCAACTTATGCCAACAAAGCAAACAATAAGCGATTATGGGTAAGCATTATGCAAGCAATACTAGGCATTCATAAAACTTGGGCACACACAATATCTTGAGTAAAATAAGCTGACATTATTCTCCTTCACTGCTCAACCAATAAAAAAAAAAAAAAAAAACCAAAAACAAAAGGGAATATGAAAAGTCAGCCATGAATTACTAACAGCAGCATCTTTACCAATTTCAATACACACACAAGAATGTATAATACACCATTTTATGGAAGATCAGCTATGTTAGACAGAATATGATGTTGAGTAAAAGCAAATGTATTTATTATTTTCTGTTTATTCCTTACAAAAAGAAGTGCACTAGTTGTGTAAACTAAAACACTTACAGTTACAGTATACTTACAGAAAAATGCATTTATTAAAAAATTGTCTTCGATGTTTTGATAAAGGCACTTTTTAATAAAGAATTCTAAATATACTTGTAGATTTTATAGGCTTTTGACTTTTTGATTAAGTACTTTTTTCACATTGTTGCCTACAGTGGAAACATTAAAATTTAGTACATTTTTAAAAGAGTTCACTTTTGCTCACCAAAGCTGTGCTTATTTGAGGAAAAATAAATAAATATGGTTGACATTTAGAATAACATCTTTTTATGTATTTTTAAAATCATTTTATTTAATAAGTAATGCAATGTAGTGTGCATTTATATAGTACATTAATACATACACAAATAATAAGCAAGCACATTTTAAATTGATCAAAATAAAGACAATACAAATATTATAAAAGACTTATTTTTTTCAAATAAATTGTTATTTTAAACTTTTTTAAAACTATTTTTACATTTTTTAAATAAGCAAAAATATGGCTGCACGGTGGCGCAGTGGGTAGCACATTCACCTCACAGCAAGAAGGTTGCTGGTTCGAGCCTTGGCAGGGTCAGTTGGCATTTCTGTGTGGAGTTTGCATGCTCAGGGAGGCTGTGTTCGCGTGGGTTTCCTCCGGGTGCTCCGGTTTTCCCCACAAGTCCAAAAACATTGACATAGACAGTCTATGTTTTAAATGTAAATGTACAAATGGAATCAAACACATAATATGTCAGCGATGCTAAAAAGATCAAATATGTTACATGTAAAGCTTATATGACTCATGTAAAAAGACAGAAGTAAAAGAAGAAATAAGTTGAATAGACGAATGATGTGTGTGGTAATGGGGTGGGGAAAATAATAAGCTTGTGCTTCATTCCGCTCCATTTCGACTATGTTTTGTTTAAAGCATTTTTTGTGTTTGATTTTTCTGTTAGAAATAAATCAATTCAAATAAAAAAATGTGTAAAGAACCCTTAAAATGAAAAAAAAAACAAAAAAAAAACATGAATAATGGCTGCTGAGAATTTAACGTTGAATGATATTACATTTCAAAATTAATTTATATAAAAGGCAGTTATTCTAAATTTAAGTAACATTTCATAGTTGTGTAACTGTTTTAGTCCATTAAATACACGTTTAACAAATTTACCAATCCACTATAGACAATTTTATTCAGATTTGACTATATTTTGGTGAAATGTTATGTGAAAGCAAATTGAACTAGAGATAGATGCCCTTAGAAATTATTAAATTGTTTTATGAAATCATGAAATAATTATCACATGAACAGTAAATGATACACATTCATCAGCAGACTAATGCGCACAGACAAACTGCAAACAGAAGTAAATGAGCGAAATTTATTATTAACGATAAAACAAAGTGGCTTTCAGACAAATGTGACGAGAAGCTCAAGTGATAAATATTTAAAACTCATCTGACTCTTCGGTCTGTCGGTTGTGGTCTTTTCCATTCCCTCATCCTCTCCATCTCCGTTCCTGATCCCCTAAATCAATCAGACTTTCTGTTTTTGGCATAAGTCACAGACGGGCGACATTCGGAGTCTATATTCCCAGTCAGATAAACAACCTATTGCAAACAAGCATGAAGACTGAGACAACACTTCAACTTCTGTGTTCCAGATTCTGACTTTTTTTTTTGGTTGGGTCCTCGCAAAATGCAAGTTGGACTTAAATACGCTGAGCTCTGCCAAGGTCCCGAAAAGGGGCAGTCAGCATGTTTGTACACCGTTAATTTAAAGATAGAGCGCCTAAGTGACACGCAAACAATAATGCCCTTACATTTATTATGGCATATGAACTGTTGACAAACCGTTTGGCAAAAGGCCAGGATCTCATTCCATTTGTTCCAAATCCACACTACACTATCTATAAATTGCAGTAAAAACTCTCAGAATCTGAAAGCCTTTAGGCACAGCAATCACTGGCAACAGAAGTTAACAAGATAACATTTAACCTAACTTGAACGAGGCCTTGAGCTCTCGTCGCTGGTCATGAGTCACACAGCTTAGTTAAAATCAGGACTTTAGGGAATTAAACAGCTGTATCAGGCTATATTTGCACAGGATTTATCTTGTGTATGGATTTCTGCATGACCTACAAATTTCGGTTCAGGAAACACACATACTGCCTGCAATAATGTTGCAACCCAAGCTCATTCAAAACACAAACCTATCTCAAAAACACGCTTCTTATATTTACCAATTTTTAAAAAACGTTTGATTAAAAAAACTACTCTAGGCAGTAACCTTGAAATACAGAAAATTAACAATTCTCCTCTAATTGTGATATTATCCATTGTACATTTTGCTGCAGTTTTTAACTGATGTTAACATTAAAAGTAAAAAAAAGAAGTATTTAGATTTTATTTTATTATTTTATTGGGACTGTTTTATTTAATGTTAAGTTAAATAATATAAATAAATGTATACAATAATTTAATCAAATTGCGCTTAAATTAAACCAAATATATGTTAGTCAACTAGATCTAGAGTAAATCTTATAAAATATAGTTGACTAAAACTGGACTAAAACTAAAATGATTCAGAAGGCTAAAATATGACTAAAACTAAAACTGAATTTTACTCAAAATACATCGACTATATGCATATATGGTAGTCAGCATTTGAAGTGAATCAAAATTGTCCTAGGACAAGAATGGGTGTTGTTCAATAGTTTTAGGACAACTCTGATGAAAAATTATGATTCAAATGTTTACTGTTATAAATTAGGGAATTCTTCTTTTGCCCTTTCCCTTAGCCCTACCCCTTATTTTGCGTGTTCACGTGAAGGGGTAGAGGTGTCCCAGTTCTCTTTAGCTTGAAGGCGTATGACTAAAGGGAAGGGCTAGATAGCCCTTAAGACAGAGATTTTCCAGGACCATACTTGTGGTCCAAGGGGAATGAAAATTTCCCAGAATACACCATTTACAATGGCAGGAGATTCTCAGCTTAAGTATTTTTGCCGATGATTAAGACTTTTTACAACAAACAAGCATATGTTTTAATCAATTCATAATGGTGTTCATGTTTTACAGTCATGATGACACTTGAATACCCTGTAAAAAAAGTCTAGTTGCTGGGAATTACCTTTTACTGTGTCTGGTAGAACATTAGTGTTGTTTTCTTGTGTTTTCATAGATGAATATGGCCATAGTGTAAATACACAGTACAGTTATGAGCTTATTGCCACATTATATCATTATGATAAATGTAGCAGAGGCTACAATAACATGATATAGTTAAATACCATAGTATAAATACCAAAAAAGAACGCACCAGGAATAACTACAGCAGTCGCCATCTTTGATATCATATGTAGTCATAAGAAGAGCTCACGATGACATATGATGACGTGTGCTGGTTTTGTAGTTGTGTCCTATTTCTTAGGGGTAAGATTTAAAGTCCTTCCCTTTCACAATCTGGGTTAGGGGTAAAATTTAATTGGGATTGGGCGTAAGACTCACTTCTGCAAAGGTTCTTTCACAATACTGTGTTATCACCTTGAAACTAATTTACCTTAGCGACTTCTCTTTCAACTGAAAATATATGCCTTTCACTGTGTCAATGTCACACAGTGATGGTGGAATCACTGGTGATGGTACAGTGAAATTTAGTGTAGGTGGTATGCTACATTTTCAAACAAGGTAGAGCGTTAATCTTTTAGTGCCATTCAGTTACATTCGACTTCCAAAGTGCCGTGATACATGCATGAACTAGCATAATAAAATGCTGCCACATTTATTGAGTCTCATTTATCCTTTACTGAGAAAACTGAACATGCTTTTAGTTCCACTCACTGAATTTTTCACTTTGAAACTACAGCAAAAACCAATGTGACATTGGCTTTTGGAAAAATATATTTTCATGAGCTTCAAAGACAACAGCATTTACTGGAAAGTATTCATTTTCAGTAAGAAGTACTACATAAATGCATATCAAATAAAAACAGCACAGGCTCACTGAAAATTCATGCATCAGCCTACATTTAAAAAAGAACTGCTAAATATACTTAAACACATTTGACTGCAGTTTCTATGAACTCTACAAAGCAGTATGATGCCAAATTTTGTCCCTTTTCACACTAATGATATATACAGGGACATATTATCAAAGAATAAATGACTATTTTGTGCGTTTTTTGCACAACACCAAATAAATACGACAAAACAACGGTCTGTATGACTTGTAATACAATACATTTAACTCATGTCTATCTACATATAGACAAGTTTTCTCACATGGTCACTTTGTTCAGTGGCAAAACAGATGGGTACTGACACGTTAAAGGGTCTTGAAAGCCCCTCTTTCAGTTCAAGTCTACCTCAGAATAAAAAAAATGCTACTTGATGGGTGTGGAGCACTGTGAGTAGAAGGGAAACTGGCCATGGGCGGCAAAGCAGGGGAAAAAATGTTGACTGAATGCAGACACAGTGGATAAGCAGTAGCCTACAGCAGATCTCTTTCCCTATCTATTCTAACCATTATACCTGACAGTAATCTGAAAGATTTTAAACATGGTTGAACTAGGCAGCAAGAATAGGTGATGTGTCTGAATGGTAACAAACTCAAGTGATAAAAGACAAAGTCTGCCATTTTCCAATTCTCGTATAGCTCTGCCGACAAAAATGCATGCTGCACACAAAAAGGTTGGCTGTATTGGTAGCCTTGACAGCATCGCGGAGAACTCAGAAAACTTAAGAAAACATTAGAAAACTCAGTCTATAAATAATAATGAGAGAAACCGACACGTCAGGCAGATATCATCACTGATTTTGATCCCACTTTACTAATGATTTCAAACCCAGAAGATGAAATTAGCTGACAAAAGCTCAAAATTATCCAGTTTTCCCCACAATTAAAGCTAACAGGTGCTAACGTTGTCTTAACTGATGCTTAACACACACAAATCTGTTAAAAATCACAAAAAAAGAACAAGGATTTCTTGAATCTTTAAACAAAACATAACCTGTAACTTACATCAGATTCTAAGTATTTCATATTTCAGAAATGTAGACAGCACCCTCTAGTGGATTTGTCATCTGAAATGTGCAATGAAATGCATCCGGAGCAACAAATTTTACATTTTGCACAAATGTAGGCTGAAGCATATATTTTCAATGATTAATTGTATTCATTATACATTATACTTGATTACCAGCCATTTTTAAGAAGTGATCTGTAAATTTCTCATAATAATTGCATTGCCATTTTATTAAAAACCTCAAAGCTCAGGTCAATAACTGCAGAAATGTGTCTTTACCATGAATGGGATGGCATGTAGGCAGTTGTGAAAAGCGTTTATGACATTTCTGCATTCCATCAAAACCAGATAATTTTAGAGAACCCATCTGTGAGAGGAAGATGACATTTGCATGTGCATCATGCATGCAGCCTACACAGTGCAAATCGCTTTATGGGTTATACAATTATGATCACATAATCGATGGAAATGAAGCAAAATCCACTCTGCTTTCCCTGTGGATTGTGATGATACAGGCTCCTCAGCATCAGCTTTGATGGATCATCTATATTCATTAACACACATTCACGACTGCATCCATAAAACTGAGCCTTGTTTTTGGGATGCCGGTTTACAGCAAAAAGAGGTATGCATGAATTTAAACACAGATAATATTGAAGGCACTGATATTAACTGATTCAATTAAAATAACAAACATCATAGCTTTTATTTTAGTTTTACATTTTAGTTATTTTACAGACTGATATTTTTCTGATCCCATAACTTTGAGGTTAGTTGTTTTGGAAAATATAAACAGATGAGTCAATAAAATGTTAACGTATACTTTCTATGTAAATTTATGTTTTGAGTTTTTACTGCAAATGTCATAACGCTGGAATTGATAATACACACGCATACATAAAAACAAACCCTTTTTTGCATAGCTATTTAAATTTATATACAGTTTATATGTATATATATATTATATGTAATATAAATAAACATTTTCTCAAAGATATGCCTGCATGTGTGTATTTAGATATACACAGTACACACTAGTTATGCGTGGATGGTGGTTATATCCGTGGGCGCTGCAGATAATCCGCGGGTCGGGCGAGTCGGGTAATAAAAAAATACAAAATGATTAATTGCGGGTCGGTTGCGGGTGGATGTAGCGGGACAAGGCAGTGGACTAGCGATAAAGCAGAAAGTGGGCTTTGCAGAATGGGAAGATGAGACGCCCAAAATAATGGATGAAGTGCAAGAGTAGCCCACTGTTCAAAGTTTCAGTTAGAGGAGTCATCAGAGGAAAATCTGCTATCGTTCTGGGAGAAACGAGATTGCTTATTTCCACAACTGCAGCGCCTTGCGAGGAGAAACTTGTTCATTCCTACAAGTGCTGTGAGCGAACGCTTATTCAGTGCAGCTGGCCGCGTTTTAGAGGTGAGGCGGAATCGGCCCTATCCAGGGACAGTAGATGCTATTCTGTTTCTGCACAGTGCGAAGAAAAAGGCTGAGTAAACATAACATAGCTGCCATTTAGGCTGATGTGGCCCCCTTTTTGTTATCTTGTTCCTGTATCTGTAAAAGCTAAAATGTCTTATTTTTACTTTCTGTATCTATTTGAAAATGAAGAAAATGTTGTCTAAAGACAAACTTTTGTTTTTATAAATAATTGTTCATTTAAAAACTTTTACGATTTACATATTAGGCTATTTTACTACCACAGATGCGCAGATTATAGCTCACTGAATCTGCTGTTAATATCCACAGTGACCAGAGCCGGTGCAACCATAGAGGGGACCCAGGCGGCCGCCTAGGGTGGCAGAACAGAGAGGACGCCCCCCATACATATATCAGATAAAAAATATGTGCGGGCAGGTGGTGGGTGGATGATTAGTATGAAGCCTCGAATTGGGGTGTCATTTCAGCTGATCCGCACATCTCTAGTACACACACATATATTTATTATATGTGAGTACTGTGTATATCTAAATACAGGTCTGAAATTGTGATTCTGTCACAAAAAAACTTTAATTTTGGATGTGATTAATTTGACAATGACAATTAATCTTTGCCCAACACTAAAAAAAGTATATTATAGCATTTTTTAAAAAAAATATTAATAGTATTCAAAACACAAAGATTTTTCAATCAATTACATTTAGCAAAAAATAATGAGCGGTTGAAGGAGTACTGCAAAATCATACTCAAGCAAAAGTACCATTACTTGCCTAAAAATAGAGTAAAAGTATCTGATGTAAATATTATTCAAAGTATGAATAAAAAGTAGCCCTTTCAAAAGTACTCAAGAGTAGTGAGTATTACGCTGTTAAAAGCGGATCCGTTTACATGTAATTTGTGGATGTGTGTGCAAACGTGATATTCTGTAGTGCATCGAGTTATTGCACAGCAGGCACACAATGTCAAAATATTAGGGTAAGATTAATATTAGGTTAGATTTAGATCATGACGTCAGGTGACTAAAATTCAATGTCTAGCCAGCATCTAAGGACAACGGTATTTTGACATCCATTAACAATGTGAAATGACGTTGATATTTGTTTGATTTCAACTTTTGTTAGGAAGTGACCAAAATCTGACGTCGAGACAACATCTTAAATCAACACCATATTGATGTCAAATACTGACATTTATTTATCAGGTATGGCAACTAAAATCCAACATCTGATAGATGTCATAGTGGTAACATCCATACAACGTCAAGCTGTAACATAATTAAACATTGATATTTGGTTGATTTTAGATTTGGACGTTGGACATTGACATCAACCCGATTTTCATTTCCAAACAAAATGTAACATTCCCAAGGAGTACAATGTCAATCTGATGTCATGTGCCTGCTGGTTGTTTAAGGCCATTTCGGTCATCATATAGTAAACACCCGTCATCTTCTCATTGGTGACATGCATCTAAACAGTCTCTGGGTCAATGCTTGTAAAGTTTTTCTTGGACACTTTTAATGCTTCCTTTTACTTTTTTTTTTTTTTTTACTTTTTATGCAATTTACCTCTTTACTTCTATGTGCAATTTGATTGGACAGGAATTGTAGGACAGATTTTTTTAATCCCAACAAGAAAAAATAAAGTAGTGACTGCAGGATGAAGGAAAGTAGTGAAGTAAAAGTACCAATACTGCACTAAAATGTACTCAAGGGAAAGTAAAAGTAGTTTTAAAACTACTAGTTTTAATTACAATTCCTCAGAAAAACAACTCAATTACAGTAGTTTGAGTATTTATAATGTGCTGCTTTAGTTTACACCACTGAAAATAACTATCAATTCTATTAATCTAATCCTATACTGACAATAACTTTAATCAGTGAATAATTTAACTTGGATTAACAAGGTATCTAAACAAACTTGATATTTCACATTTAGGGAAAACAAAAAAAGTCTAGAAATTACATAAGTCATGAAAGCCACCAATGCAGAGTTCTTGCCAAATTGCTGCTTGTTTTGAAAAGGTATCTCATTACTTGGAAGCCATCAGGGGACAAATGTAAAATGCACTGCTACAGTAGTGACTGAAAATTACATCACACGATTTTCCCTCGTTCATTTGTTTCAGTCAAACCAAGAACAGGATCCAACAGCCCTCAAAAAGAAACCCAGATCAAGATTAAATAGCACCGTGGCAAGCAAATAGTTATTTCAATCTGTTTTAATAAGGTAAACACAACCTCTGCTGCCTGCTAAATCCAGACTACCGGCCCGGGGTGGAAGGTCCTTGTAACTGAGCGCGGCAGTTGTTTGACTAACCTCTAAGATCAATCATGGTTTGTATGTTCAATCAGGATACCCAGGCATCGCTGGAGGTCACATGAGCTACGCCGGCTGATACGGAAAGAGACAAGGATGGAATGGAGAAATGCTTGCTCCACTGTCAATCTGGAGAGAGTTCCCAGTGAATCCGAGAGCATAAATAGTAGAGTCCATCTATCAACGTCAAACACGCGCTTCCTTTGTTCTTGGCTTTATGGAGTGAGGCTCTCCAGCGAGTGGCCCTTTGCATTGTAGGCTCTCTTTCCACAGACTCTCATCTCTGTCAAGCGTCCCTCAAAATAAAATGTCCCCATCATCCCAGTACAAAGACAGAAAGGCGGACGAGTGAAGTGGCACTCCAGGCATGTAAACCCCGCTCACATGATCGGTGACTGTCGCAGTCAACGCTAAAAAGGAAATCAAAGAGTGTTACGATGGAGTGCAGTATCAGTTCTGTGCACGCAATAGAAGCGAGTAGTAATGCTACATGTGCAATTAAACCCTGATCCCATTCTGCGGAGAAGGGTTTCATAAAGTCTGCCAGTATGCTCGATTCAACAGGCTTTTTTATTTTTATTTATTCATCTCGGAGCTGAGGGTCAGACAGTTTTACGAAACTACAAAAACAAGCTTGTACTCTACAAATCACTGCAGACTGCAACTAAAATGAAAGCTAGTGGCGGAAAACCATCTACAACTTTTCACATGGGGAAGATAATTGATTATTGAGGACTTACTTTTGCACAGTTCTTTATACAACACTCTGTTATGACCTTAAAGCAGTTTTGCCATAGGGCATGCTTTGTAAATTAACACATTTTGACATTTGCATTACATAGCACAGTTGCTCGGTACCTCACTTGCACAATGCTGTGAGCTCTACAAGTCCTGTTAAACACCTGTTATGATAAAAGAGCTCAAAGCTAATGAGGCATTTTATTTATCATTTGCTTCTCTTAACAGTACTGTTATGTTCAGGTTTTGTGGAGACCAGGAGTCAGGACACATTCTTTTCAATTATGATGTCATGGAGCAATAATCTTTTATCTGAAATTGCCAATATACTACTACTACTACTACACTGTAAATCAACAACAACAACATTGACTTAACATAAAGTAGCATGGAAACTTGCTGCAGAGCTATTTGAGTTGACTCAACTTGGATAAAAAGTTTAGTCAACTCAAAAAAGGTGTGCCTCAAGTTGCCTTCCTATTTTAAGTTGAGTCAGCTTTTTTTACAGAGTAGTAATACTAGTACTTCTCGTCCTCCTCATCCATTCATTTGTTTTCCTTTGGCTTAGTCCCTTTATTTATCAGGGGTCGCCACAGCAGAATGAACCACCAACCTTTCCAGCATATGTTTTACACAGCGGATGCCCTTCCAGCACTAGGAAATACACACTTATTCACATACATACACTATGGCCAATTTAGTTTCACCTATACCGCATGTCTTTGGACTGTGGGGGAAACTAGGGCACCTGGAAGAAACTCATGCCAACACGGGGAGAACATGTAAACTCCACACAGAAAAGCCAACTGACCCACCCAACTGAGTCGCCACTACTACTACTACTACTACTACTACTAATAATAATAATAATAATCTAATAATAATAATAATCTAATAACAATAATAATAATAATAATAATAATAATAATAAGAAGAAGAAGAAGAAGAAGAAGAAGAAGAAGAAGAAGAAGAAGAAGAAGAAGAAGAAGAATGTGGACATGTGGTATGGGTGAATTGGGTGAGCTAAATTATCCATAGTGCATGTGTGTCAATGAGTGTGAATGGATGTTTCCTAGTGATGGGTTGCTGCCGGAAGGGCATCCGCTGTGTAAAACATATGCTGGATAAGATGGCGGTTCATTCCGATGTGGCGACCCCAAATTAAAGGATCTAAGCCGAAAAGAAAATAATAATAATAATAATAATAATAATAATAATAATAATAATAATAATAATAATAATAATAATAATAATAACATTAATAATAATAATAATAATAATAATAAGAATAATAATTTTTTTTAAGTATCAGATTCACATTTTTTTGTATTCAAATAGATTAAATAGATATTTAAATTTAATGTTTATTTTTTTTTACAATTTTAGATAAAAATAATTGTTTATTTTGATTTTGATTAATTTATGAAAATTTACAAAATTATTACATTATATAAATTTGGAACCTCTAATTTTTATTTTTAAAAATTACAAATAAATATTGATTTTTAAATCCCAAGATCTTTCCTCTTTCATCATGATCATTGATGTGCTGTGACAGATCGCTGTATAGGCACCTTTTTGTGTGACATTAGTAAAATAGCTTAGCTTGTAACCAATATGTCATGTAGCATTAGAATTACCTCGGAAAAATCATTCAGTGTCTGCACGTTTTCAGTTTGGTAGAAATAAATTAAGAGCTGCGAGTACCACAGTACCACTACCTCAGCTGCACTCTTAGAAAACAGGAGGATTTGTAGTGATGCCATCAAATTCATGGAAACCATTGCCCGAATGAACCTATCAATGAAGAGTCCACAGATTATTTATTTTTTCTTATTAATGGAATTCTAAGAAACTATTCTCTATTATGAAGAAAAACAAAACAAAAAAAAAAACTTAAAAACAAAGTGAAAAGGAAAGGTTTTTAGGATGCTACAGGTTTTTCTTGGAACCAATAATAAACATACATGTAACAGACGCTGAAGCTCTTACAGTAAAAGCACATTCATATCCACATTTGCTGTGTCCTGATTCCATTATCCACCCCCATCCTCATAATGTTCTGTCTTTTCTCTGTCTCTACCAAATGTTCAAGCTCAAAAATAAAATAAAAGTTTCTACCTCACAAAAAAAAAAAAAAAAAAAACAGGCACTGTCAGCATACTCGTGGTTAAAATCAGTACACCACAACACATCTAAAAAACAGGAAAAGAAAAAGCAGTGCTCTTCCACTACTGCGGCTGGCTTGTTCTGTGACTTCATGTGGGGAGGCAGGACACTGACGTAACCAAACACTGGAGCATATAATCTGCTGTCTACACCCACACACACAGGAAAAGATTACTGACAGTGCTGCTTCCATCGATCTGTTAAATGACAGGGAATATGGACAGGCTGAAGGATAAGTCCTTCTGTGCTCTAGTTTTTTTAACCATGGCTGTGTTTAAAGGTTTTTCTCAAAAAGAAATCTTGACATCTAATCAAAGCAATTCTTGTCACAGAGATTGGAAGAGGCAACTTTATCCAATCATGGGTGGAGGAAAAAAAAGTTTAAAGATTACACTAAATAATATGGAATTTACAATTACCACAGCCAAACGATGTGTATAGTGTTGTGTTCTTTTATTGTGGTGGCTTGAGAAAGCCAACATACTGTTATGCTACATAAACTTCTTCTTCGGAGACTAATGCATCTCTTCCTAGACTGTTCATACTATAACCACCAAACTACTCCAAACTGTTCTGACTCAGGTTGCTATATTTTTTCCAACTTATCTGACTTATGGTTTTCTGAAAACTGACCCAGAAAATTCGGAAAAGTCCCTTGACTTAACATTGGACCAAACTTTATGACCTCATAACTTTGCGCTAGACTGCCATACAGACTTAATGTTGGGCTCATTTAGCCCAGACTACCAATCTGCCAATCACTGATGACCTTTAAACTTTCTAGTCACGCCCTAGCAACCACTTACGACACCCTAGCAAGGAAATCTTGCTAGTCTTACATAGTCTTATATTATAAGAAACTGCCACTGACTTTACATTGTAAATACTGAAGACATATCAATTTATACTAAGGACATACCAATCCAGACCTAGACTGCCTTAGCAACCGCCTAGCAACACCTTAGCGACCACCTAGCAACCACCTAGCAACACCCTAGCAATCACCTAGCAACCACGCAGAACACCCTAGCAACCGCCTAGCAACACCTTAGCAAGCACCTAGCAACACTTTAGCAACCGCCATGCAATGCCTTAGCAACTGCCTAGCAACACCTTAGCAACCACCTAGCAACACCTTAGAAACCACCTAGCAACATCTTAGCAACCGCCTAGCAACCACTCAGAACACCCTACCAACTACCTACAAACACCTTAACACCCACCAAGCAACACCTTAGCAACCACCTAGCAACACCCTAGCGATGACCTAGAACACCATAGCGACTAATTAGAACACCCTAGCAACCACCCAGCAACACTTTAGCAACGACCTAGAAAACCTTAGCAACCGCCGAACAACACCTTAGCAACTGCCTTTTGCAACCACTCAGAACACTCTACATCTTAGCAGCCACATAAAACATCCTAGCAATGCCTTAGCAACTACTCAGAACACCCAAGCAAACACACAGCAATGACTTGCAACAGCCTATCAACACCTTAGCAACCACTCAGAACACCTTAGCAACCGCCTAACAACACCTTAAAATCCAGTCAAATAACCCTAGAAACCACCTAGTAATCACTCAGAACACCATAGCAACCGCATAGAAACACCTTAGCAAGCACTCAGAACACCCTAGCAATGCCTTAGCAACCATTCAGAACCCCCTATTAACCACCTAACAAGAAGTCTATGAACTTTACCTTTCTAGTTGTTATTTAATCTTTTTTTAAGGTGCTGCATGTAAGTTTTTGGCTCTTCAAAAGTATAAAAATAAAGTAATATGTTTGCAGAAATTTAAGAAACATGCCAAGTGAACATACTTGTTTATCTGAAAAACAATGCTGAAGTCAGATATTCTGCTTTGAAAATGTCCATTACGTGCCAGAACAATGTATTTGTTTTGGAAAATTTAACCCACCCAATGCCACTGCTGCTGCTTTTAGTAGTTCGACAATAAATGTCTAGTAAAATGACATTCAAACTCACATTGTTAGCATTTAACTCTGAATAAGGCACATGAGGTTTACCTGAGATGATCATTGTCAGATTTCGGTTGTTCACCTGTGAGAAATAGAAGCCGTTTCTAATATATTAATTTGAGGTGTTGGTTAAGACAAAAACTCCTGATAATACGGAAAATATTCCTTATATCATGTGCTGTTGCTTTTATTTAGAACATGGTTTAAATCACTGTTCTTGTCCTCAATCTGGCAACGTGCACTTGCGTTTGTTTTGATCCAGAAGTGCAATACCGAGTGCAACCACTGGGTGTCAAACTTACATAACGCACCTTTAAATATGATTCTTTTTTAAACCTTTTTATTTTCATGGAAAAACATCACAAAAACAGCCTTTTGATGACAACCAAGCTAAGAAAAGTATTCTTTTAATGTTACAAGCTGTTGACACATTGTCGATAAAAAGAGATTAAGCATTCTTGCTCCTTGAAAAATTCATGAAAAGAAAAATCTTACTAAGCCTGAACTTTTGTATGCAGAGTGCTTTTGTTATGAATGACAGCACATTTTCACATCTCCTTGGTGAACAACATTGTAAACAACATTAAAATTAAATCATCTGTATCCCTGTCTGCTTTTAACTTTTTAACATTACTTTCAGCAAGTGTAAAGGTGCTTGTGCCAGTCAGCATCTTGGGTCAGGCAGAGCTCATCTGCCTAGCAACTGCTAATCTGCTTCCAAATGTTCAAGAGGTTGGAAGTCCATATAAAATGCATAGGATCTCAGGGCTCAGTGTCACCACCAGCATGTCGTGATTTTGCCAAGCACGATGCGATCCTGGATTAACATCCACGTTGATCCTGGAACATAATTTTTGTTCGAAAATGTAATCCATACCTATTACCTACACCAAACCCAACCATAACTGTAAAATATTCCCAAAATCAGAGGGGAATAATAGTTGGATAACATTCATGTAGAAGTGCATAAACCTAACTGTAAGCCTAAACTTAAATAAACAGTAAACATATCCCTTAATTCGGATTGGCTGATTGAAATGTTGATCCAGGATCAACATAGATGTTAATCCAGGAACATGTCGTACATGGTGAAATCAGGTTGGCGGTCACCACCTATCTAAATAGCAAAGGACACAACGTCATTGTGAGCCGAAGCATCCAGCCCATAGTCCAAGCCTCCATGTCCTTGCCCCCACTCACAATACACCACCATTCCCCCATCGCTGTGTAGCGGTGCCTGCGATCTGCGGGAGAGCGGCCTTCTAAACATTCACCTGGCACCTCGAGCAGCACTTTCCCACTCAATTCGCAACCCAGGCGAGCCACTAATCCCCGCGTTTGGACATTATATCTAAGGGTCTGAGAGAAGACCCAGGGCTACTCATTACTCAGGGGCCAGACAACTGGTGAGAAGGATAAAAATGAAACACGCGTGGCGATTTATCAGTGCAGCGCCACGGATTAAAAGACTGCCAGCCGCCCTGCCTGCGTTGCCAACCTTCTGCCTGTATGCTTTGTTTCAGTGCATTTTAAACCCCCTCTGTCTCTCAAGATGCGCTTCATCATTTCAATAGAATTATGCCTTCGCTCGAACATTCGGGGGAACAAAAGCAATATTAAAATAACGTTGTATGGAGAGCCAGCATTCATGGATACAAATCACCTGCATCTAGCACAACATTGTCAGACACGGAACGGAAGGGGGCTTTTTTTAATCTTTTCTGGCTTTTTATAGCTCAACCTTAACTATCAAATGAAGGACAGACAAGCGAGCCTCAAACTCAATTGCAGGATTTTTTTTTTTTTGTTATTTAATTTCTTTTATGTGAAAGGCAGCTCACGCGCATACTAATTTGGGTGGCTGCAGCCCCTCTCTTCCGATTGCAAATACTGTAACAAGCCAGAGCGGACCACTGAACGACACGTTATTGCACAGTAGCCATCCCCAAATGACTGGTAAAGAATACTCTTTCCACCCCAGCAAGAATTATTCATCAGAGCGGAGGCCTGAGGTGGCAAAGCAGCAAGAAAACCTGTATTAAACAGCGCCGGAAGAGAAGACAGCTGTCCCTGCCCACATTCTTCAGAGAGCGCAGGACAGAGAGCGGGCTGCTGTTTCCAAAGCCTGATCTGAAAACAAATTAAAGAGGATTACAGCTTGGCACTGAAGCGGGTGCTTTATTCTGTTCTAGGAACAGCACAGCCCCGCCTGGTGTCCACCGTACTGACCTTTCTCATGTTTATATTGATATCCAAATCAAGAAACCGGCTTGTAATATTAGAGAATGCCAAAGACATTGTGGATTGCCCTTTTGTAAAATTAGCAGGCATGTAATTTCTCAAGTTATCATTGGGTATGTTTTGTATATAAACTATTATAAGACAGTGACACAGTGGTGCAGTGGGTTTACTGCCGCTTCACAGTAAGAATGTCACTGGTTCGACCCCCAGACTTGTGCTATAGGTGAATTGGGAAAGTAAAATTGTCCATAGTGTATGTGTGTATGTCCTGGTCCTCCAGGTTGGGGGTTGGGCTAACGACCCACCTTGTAAAAAATTAGATGTTATGAAACACCAACATGCGGCTAAATATCAACTTTAATATAGACCGCCCTGGGAGCAAGTAAGTATAGCTTTGTTGATTTGTCGAACCGAGGGCGACACAGTGGCTCATTGGTTAGCACTGTCGCCTCACAGCAAGAAGGTCGCTGTTTCGAGACCCGGCTAAGCCATTTGGCATTTCTGTGTGGAGTTTGCATGTTCTTACCATGTTCGTGTGGATTTCCTCTGGGTGCTCTGGTTTTCCCCCACAATCCAAAGACACTGCCTATAGAGTAGAGGAACTATGACGTCACCTTGTAGGCTAATTGGCTGCTAGCATAAAACTGGTTCCCTCGATAAAATCGCTATAGGATTTTCCCATAGGCTTTTCGAATACTGCCTAGAATAAGCTCTGTGTTTAAACACAACTCATTACACTTACACGTTTTGTCCAACTGGATAATCCTCACACGAAAATACTACTTTTAGCACTTTTGGATCTTAAATGCAAATGCAAGAATTGAAAAGCTAACGTTAGGCTATAAACAGACCACAGTGCCTTTGGGGCGCTCGCGTGTGACGTCAGCACCACCCTGCTACAGACAACTTTTCAAGCTTATTTTTAGAAATATGGTCCATGACAATGATTTACTCTGTCTGCTTACTTTATTATAATCCACGCTATATATTATAAACAAATAAATATGCAAAAACACATCTGTATAGACCTACGTGCCTTTTGGATAGTTTTTTATGTGGGAAATACATTTTGTTTTGCTTTACGGTTGTTGTAAAAGTTTTAAACTGTATGTGCCTATATAGTATTATCATAAGACTAAATAAGTGTATCGCTCGCATGCACACAGCCCGCTTACCTTAGCAATAGATGACAGAAATGAGGCGTGAGGGACAAGTTTATATGCCTGCAAGTACAACATTCAATATTCTTTTTTTTTTGTACAGCGAAAAGCAGCCCATACAGTCACATATGATATACATTTTAAGGAGGAGTGTAAATACTGCAGTTATGACAAAGTTAAATGTGTTCAGATGAAAAAAAAAAACCACCAAAAATCAACTAATCATGTTAAAGTGATAGTTAACCCGCATGTATTTTTTTCCACGTTTTACATGCATTACTGAGAGCAGGATTGAAACAGGCTGCACTGTTAAGCAGTATCCCTATAATATTGTTTCATTAAAATAAAGGATCAACAAATTATTCTGTCATGATGGTCACTGCAAGTGAAGACATTTTCTACACACAATATTAAATCCCAATTAGAAAAATACTACAAACTATAAAATACTATTTATGAAAATACTTAAATCACAGACAAATCCAAATGCCCAATGCAAGCGGGATGCATTGGAGACGAGTTTAGCTCGATGACGTAATGTCTCGGACACCGCTTGTAGTCCCATTTAGCAACTTGATAGCAACCATCTTTTTAAAGAAGCGTAACCGATTTTAAAAATAAAGAGTGTGATGTAACTGATGTGCTTTGTGTCGTAGAATAAAACGTGAACGCATCTTGAGTTTGTGTTAGCCACAAACCGTAATCCCATTAAAAATACTTATTGACTTTGGGATAAGGGAACCGAAACTGCTAAAATGCTATCTTGTTTCCGGGTTTTTGCATACAAATTGACGTCATAGTTCCTCTACTCTATTGGTGAACTGAATAAGCTAAATTGGCTGTAGTGTATGTGTGGGTGTGAAGAGATTTTTCCCAGTGAAAGGGCATCCAGTGTAACACATATGCTGGATAAGTTGGTGGTTCATTCCACTGTGGCGACCCCTGATTATTAAACAGACTAAGCCAAAAAGAAAATTCATGAATTAACTATTATAAGACATAATACATATTTCAGTAATAGCTATTATAAGTTATATGTCAAACTATTTCTATTACAATTTGATATATGAGTTTGAACCAACAATGTGCAAACATACACACACACACACACACACACACACACACACACACACACACACACACACACACACACAGCATGGAGCATTTTTATATGCTTACATCAAAAATGCTTCCATCACATCAATCTAGTTGGTGCTTTTCCGTTTGACTGAAATAACTTGGCAGTTATGCTGAGAATAAACAAACATACGTCTCCAGCATAGAAAAATTTGATTACCTACAGCACTGCACATTTATCTTATACCTGCCTTGACAATAAGTGCGAAAGCTAAACAATACTTTTCACCAGCATTTTTTTTACTTCCACAAAACACATTCATTGCCATTTTGATTGTATATTCTTCTAAGGAAAGGTAAGCACTCTGCCATTTATCCATTAGCCTACCGCCATGACGCAACCTTTCAAGGAGACAGTTTTGGGGGACAACATTTTTCTGGCAATTAATTACAGCATGTCTTGTAGGGACAATCTGCATCAAGAGAGGAATGACAATTTCCTCCGACCTCCAGCTCCACGTGTGACGTACAAATCTGACTCCAGAAAAAGTCATTACCAGCGGAGGCCCGCAGACGGAGACACGCTCTATCGGAAAGGGTAAACATCAGTATAAATCTCGCCATTAACTTGAGCTAATGGTTACAGGAGTTGTGAGGTGATTACAGCACACTTTTGACTTTCACTTTATCCTTTCTGCCGTCAGCGCCGCCTCCTCCTCCATTCCCTTACAGCTGTCGCCACGTGCGCGCGCATTTGCTTGTGATGAGTCAAGGGCGTCCAGCGCGATTAGCCGCGATGCGGGGCAATCAACTCCCCGCAAATTTCATTGTATCGCCGCCATGACGGCTCCGTATTAATCAGCCTTTATTATCCTCGCCGTCTCAGCTGTGGCTATGCTGTCACGAGCCCGATTCATCCTCGCGTCCCGGCCTGTCATAGAGCAGGTGTGAGAGCCGCTAAGCTGAGCACTATTAAACCTTTCACACGCTGGAGAAGATGCGGGCTGACGCGGGAACGGAGGATGGAGAAGGGGGATCAAAGTGCAGCGTTCTCCGCTGAGTGGAGCCCAATCTGACAATAGCCTCGGGAGATCTCTATCGCCAACATCATATTACCCTCAGTGTATTTCATTAAGATAGAGAGCAGGATCTTAGCGGCTGACAGTTCTATTTGTTTGTCCCCTCTGATAGCACGAGTGAAATGGTAAACGTTATTCACCCTGCAAACTTTCTTTCTCACTTTCACACCCCTCACACCTAAGGGTGTGCGACAAAAACAACCATTTTCTTATGCTATCTGTTCTTTTTCTTTTTTGTTATTTAGTTATTATTTCCAAAAATGAAAATATACAATTTTAACAATTAGATAGATAAATACTTTTAACTGCTATTACCCTATATATCCCCTACCCACCCACCCCATTATATGCACACCAGGAAACACAGAATAACTGTAGTTTAGACCAAGCTATTAGATAAATTACATTAAATTTGACATGAGGGTTAAGTGTCCAAGATTTCTTTGACGTTGCCTATATACATTTTCCACACCGTCAGGATGTCAAGTTTAGCATGGTTGGTCCGTGCTGCTGACTCCGGATACAGTATTTCCAATAGTGAATGCAACCAGTGCTTAACAGAAAGACCATGAGGGGGTTTACACCTCTGTACTAACATTTTCTTTGTAACAGTTGAAGCAGCTAACCAAAATTTACAGACCTTTGCATTTAAGTGAAATTGAGAGTTATCTTTCAATAATGGCAATACAGGATCTTTGTGGAAACACATTTTTGTAACTTTAAATAAAATGTCCAGCACAGAATCCCAAAGTTTTTGCACCTCCAGACATTCCCACATCCAACATAGGCTCATTCTGAAAACGTAGCCCTATATACGTTTCTGGAGACTGTGAATTATGTTGCCAGAGGTATGTATGGCTGCATTTCATTATGGACCGCTTTCCCGCTGTTACCAGTTTGTCCTGTTAGCTCGCCATGTACGTCGGCGGACTTGAGATGCAGAGAGGAGTTGACCATGAAAATGGGGTTTGAGTCAGGTGAAGAACGGTTCCAGAAAGTGGGTGAGACAAAAACAGAATCCAAAAAAAAAGAAGTAATAAACAAGTAAGGGCGTACTTTGCTATCCAAACCGTGCCCAGGTCTGTTTCCAAGATCGTTTGAGAAGTGTGAGATCTCTGAATTGGGCTCAGGCATGGTTCAGTTGGCCGGCCCTGGCCCAGTTGGAAGAGGTGTGCTAGAGCGCGGTTCACTTGGGCTCCGAAACTGAAGATGAGACGTGACTTTTACGGGACTGTTTTATATGAATTTATTAATCATTCTTACTGTTAAATGAACGCAAACTGTCATGGAAAATTAAGGACGGAAACCCCTCACTGCATGACAGCTGCACCTTCAGCAAACCTCCTAATACCTGCAGCACGAGGACTTTATGATTTTTTTATGAGTCAATAGTGGCTGATCTATTCGCCGAAATATTTGACTGCATGTCACTGTATCCCAAACGACTAAAACAATACAACTAAAGAAATCTCCACTGTGCTGAGCAAAAGCGCTTACTGAACAGCGCATCATCGATGACGTAAGCGTGCTCAGGCCCGAATGTAATGTGAGTGCGGGCCATCGAGGGAGACGGGAGGGGGGTCAAGCGTGCTTCGGCCCAGTTCAAGGCAACTGTACATAGTGTAAGTATGCCCTAAATAACAGGGTGAGAATGTGGTAAAATCTAAAAACGTAGTAAAAATCAGACAAGGGCTTTTCTTTTTCTGGATTGCTTATGAAAATTGGTGGTTTGGTTTAGGGAAGTGGTTGGGCGGATCAATCAATACAATTGGTTGGGTTTAGGGAAGGAGAAGGGTGGGTAAGTCGATCGGTCAGTCAGTCAGTCATTCGGTCAGTCAAACAGTCAGTCAACAGCGGCTTCTGGTGGGTTTATGCAAGAACAGCACTCACGAGAGAAATTTGAGATCTCAAAAAGCGTACACAGTGGCCTCTGGTGGATTCGCGAAAACAAAAACTGCAAAAAAACGTAGCTCCTGGCACATTTTTTGCAGTCTCCAAAAATGTATATAGAAGTACGTTTTTAGAATGAGCCTGGGTTGCCGACATCATATGTAAAAATGTATCTGGAAACTGTGGTTCACGGAACGTACAATAAAGATGTGGAGATAAACCTATGATATGTCGTATAGGTGTAGTTAAATATACCCTGTGAATAGTTGCGAATAAACTGTGATTAGGGTTTGTGGAAGCATGGAATGTATTATCCCACACAGTTTCCCAATCGACAGTTGTATTGGGCAAAGACAGATCAGATAGCCATAGTATTTTTTTTGATAAAGTATGTATATTAATATTAGAAAGACAGTAATAGAGATAGGAGACAATTCCTTTTCTTGGAGCATTATATATCCATTTCACAATCAGATGGGTATGAAGATCTAGGGTATCTTTTCAATAACATAAACATTATTTTTCTGAGTGTGTCTTTGTGCTGGTACATTGGGTGAATTATGTTTATCGTGGTCACAGAAAATCCATGTTTTAATTAGTGATTTGCAAAGACATTCATTCAGAGACGATGAAATTAGAAATGAACAAGTAATTTTATGAATGGATCACTGACTCAAATGATTAATTTCAAAAACAGATTTGTTCTGGAGTGAAACCGCAGCGTTGTGCTTAGATGAACAAATGCAGATTGTTTCCGAAAAACCTGCAACTACTCCAATGTGAAGTCAGAAACCAAATATTTATATTGGATTTAATACAACAGGGTTAATTGTGGTAATGAGGATATTTGGCTGGGAGAAGTGTGGTTTCTGTGGGAAGAACATAAATGGAATAAATTCCGAATAGTGTTAACTGCTCAATGAATGCAGCTATATTATTTCGATTTGCAGATGTCTGTTATTGGCAAGCAGTGTTACATATGCGCTGTTTTGAAATTTGTCTAGCAAACATTTACAAAAACTGTAAAAGAGATAGTGGTTAGCACTGTCGACTCACAGCAAGAAGGTCGCTGGTTCGAGCCCTGGCTGGGCCAGTTGGCATTTCTGTGTTTGCATGTTCTCCCCGTGTTCGCCTGGGCTTCCCCCGGGTGCTCCGGTTTCCCCCTCAGTCCAAAGACATGTGCTATAGGTGAATTGGGTAAGTTAAAATTGTCCGTAGTGTATGTGTGTATGTCCTGGTCCTCCAGGTTGGGGGTTGGGCATTGGGCTAACGACCCACCTTGTAAAAAAATGAGATGTTATGAAACACCAACATGCGGCTAAATATCAACTTTAATATAGACGGCCCTGGGAGCAAGTAAGTATAGCTTTGTTGATTTGTCGAACAGAGGGCGACACAGTGGCTCATTAGTTAGCACTGTTGCCTCGCAGCAAGAAGGTCACTGTTTCGAGACCCGGCTAGGCCAGTTGGCATTTCTGTGTGGAGTTTGCATGTTCTCCCTATGTTCACGTGGGTTTCCTCCGCGTGTTCCAGTTTTATCCCACAGTCCAAAGACATGTGCTATAAGTGAATGGGGTCGTAGTGTATGAGAACGTGTGTGAATGTGAGAGTATATGTGTGTTTCCCAGTACTTGGTTGTGACTGGATGGGCATCTGCTGCGTAAAATATAACAAACACTTTAATAGTTGGTGGTTCATTCCACTGTGGTGACCCCTGATAAATAATGGACTAAGCTGATGGAAAATGAATGAATGATTTGTTGAACATTAATATAAGCTAGAACAAAGAAATAAACAGAAGTAAGGACACTTGCTTTACTATCCCAGAAAATTTGTGTGTGTGTGTGTGTTCACTACAGTTTGTGTGTGTGTGTGTGTGTGTGTGTTCACTACAGTTTGTGTGTGTGTGTGTGTGTGTGTGTGTGTGTGTGTGTGTGTGTGTGTGTGTGTGTGTGTGTGTGTGCACTTGGATGGGTTAAATGCAGAGTACAATGTATGATTTGCACATACATGGCGCATGAAATGTGTTACTTTTTTGCATCATCAAAAATTCCACTGATCATAGCAGATAATATTATTAAAACAACAATCACAACATTACTGATGATAAAAAAATTACACATCCCTTCTCACACCCTTTTCTCATTATATCCCTTTCCCTCTCTCTCTATTGTAGAAAAGCTTTGTTGCTTCTTTTTCTAAAGTCCTTTGTTAGCGACCTCCATCATGCCCTCTTCCTGTTTCACACACACCTCACTTTTTTCTCTTTTAGTGTTTTTTTGGGGGAGAATTTCAGCTTTTCAGCTTTCTTTCTGTTAAAGCAGGAAGGAAAGGCAACACTGGCATTCATTTAGGATCTCCTTCAGCATTCGGACTATATAGCACACTATATGGACAAATATTCAGCAGTGGGGAAGCAAAAGCAGGAGTGCTAATTGGACTAAAGTGTATTAGTCGGACTGAGCTAGAATTACTTCACTGCTCTAAGTGGTAGATGAATTGCATCTGTCAGGTTTATGAGATCAAAGACGACACACGGGGCAATGCGTCTTCGTTATTTTATTCCCCAGCGTGCATCTTCAGGAAATTATTTAAACTGCCAAGCAAAGCTGGCAGTTCTTCGTGGTTTTCATCAAAAAAGCCAAAAGGCAAAATGCAGTATACAGTATAGTGGATGTAATTTAGGTTTCATAAAATGTCTCATATCTTCTAAGTCATTATGCATAAAAGTTACATTTGACCTGATTTCACAAATGAGCATGTTATGGCCAGTAATACAATTTATTTGAACTAATTAAATTAATAATATTTTAAATACGTATTTATCATTACACTTTTAAAATAAATAGCCACAGCAGTAGCTGAAAATATACCATTCTTTCACACTTTAAAGTCCGCTCGAAAGAAAAAAGATACAATGTTTATTTTGCTTAAGGTGAATAATTAATCAGTGCAAGTTAATCCACAACAAAATATATGTTTGTTTTGGTAATATACAATGAAAGTCTGACCATTAGCTTCCGTGTTTTGAGAGGCGCTTCTTCTGTTGACGTCAATTTGAGGGCTTCCATAGCAACTGCATATAAATATCCTCTCTTACTGTTAGTTTATGCTTTAGCAAAGACTATAGAATGCACAAGAAAAGTCACTCGGGTAGTTTTGAATGGGGAAAAGTGTAATGGTCGATATAGTGAACGAAACCCCACCTACTAGTACAGTAGCCAATCATTGATCGCTATGTCTGAAGTTTCTCTGACAGTTTTTGTGGTCAAGAAATGCACTAGAATCTCATCGAATACTTGCTTCACAGACATAAGAAATATAGCCACATAATGCTTGAACTCTTCACTTTTAAATGAACCAACTACACTTGAAAACAAAGGTTTTTTGGTTTTGTAATATGTATGAAACAAACACAAGGTAAGGTACATCCTGTCAAATGCACATCACATGACAGCAACTACTCAAACCCCCACAAACTTGTAATCAAAGAGTCGCTGTCATTTCTGGAGGAGATTTACCGTTACGACCAAGTTGTGAATTACTTCAGACACCAGCGCAATCTGACGAAGCATTATTCAGAGGATGATAATGTGTAAAATAGCCATAAATGAGGTTGGTGTCGTGATCTCGTTCCATTCGAGTGCGCATGCGCATTAGCTTGGGCAACCTAAAAAAAATGCCGATTTTGTTTGATTCGAACATTTAGAAACGAAACGGATGAGACAGTTGTTGTTTAATTTTATTGGTGATTCCAAATATGTAATGCAGGAGTAAAATTACTTGCCTTAAAGAAACTTTCGGCTTCAGGAAATAATGCACAAAAAAGCCTCACCCCCTACTCAATATTCCGTTTCAGTAGGAAGTATATCAACATACTGAAATAAAAGTCTCAGCAACTTTTAGTTCACATGGACTTTAATATCAACTATATTAGACAATTGCTATGTTTCCATCCTAATAAATGTGAATTAAATTTATGTGCGAAACTGGAATATTGGATAAAAATGTATGAATAAAGCAGAGTTTCCATTCAATGAGTCAAAGAGAACAAAAACGTCACTTTCTGATTAACTGGCGCCAAATATCAAGAGTAAAACCGGAATTTACAGCAGTGGGAGAAGCTGCGTGAATCTTTTCTTCATTTAATAAATTACTTCCGCCTCAGAAGACAGTATGCCGACACAATGATCGTGTGGTGGCGTTTGAAGGTGTGAGACGCGGAGCACAGATTCTCTTGACAGTTCTAGAGGTCATTTTAAAATACTAACACTAATACTGCAATGGTTAAGGCGTTTTAGTGATGACCAAAACAACATTTCAGATGTTTTACAGTGTGCTCAGCCTGCTGGTTTGTTCATTAACACAGAGTTTTATCATCATATGATCTCTTATAACAAAATCACAAGACCTTTTTTAATGCACATACTGGAATTTGTTCAGTAAAAGTTTTTCCATTGCAGTTTATGCACATTTTTCTTAACAAATAAAAAATTTATCCTACTCAATTATGCGCATACATTTTTTTATGCAAATTTTCAAAATGTATGCGCATCTTGGCGTTTCATCAACCGTTTGTTATGCGCATATTCAAAATGCACATAAAAATAGGTGGATGGAAACCTAGCTGTTGATTAATGACAAATTTCAACACAGACTGTACAATGAATTAACATTGTTATTATTTATTCAACAAGACAATCACAAATGTCACAGGACAAGACAAAGGACAAAATGATCTTAAAAAAGGTACACAGAGGTGGCTATTGAACATTTGTGAATTGATTTTGTGAAAACTGCAAAACCAAAACAACCCACAAGACAAGTTTCACTTGCTAAATAATGTACAGTATCAGTAAAGACTGAATTCTGACTTCATACACTGGATATGCAAGAGTGAGTGCATTGTGCAGTAGGTTATTACTGATATATCCATCCTATTATCTTGAGCACAGCTACAGTAATCTCTGCTCTACAGTTATCCATCTCTTTTCACACTCGTTTTTGCCAAGAAATGGAAAAAGTTTCTTAACTCAGAATTTAGCCTTGGAAAAAACTTCAGATTTTATGCACAAATGAAGGTGAAATATTTACGTTCGCATATCAACTAAATTCACCTCATCTCAGATTTAAATCCATCACCTCTGGCTGACGGTAAAAATCGCAACAATATATTGCCTTGAAGAATGCACGCAAAACCTCCGTTTACATATTATATTTTCATGATATAGCAGCAGCACTGCACAAATGATTACGATCTCCCTGGAGCACGGCGTACATCTCTGGGTGTAATTCACCAGGTAGTAATTCAGCGCGAACGCATAGATCACTCTCACAGCAAATAAATGACTCAAGTGGACTTGAGCTGGGACAGAATCATCAGCGTTCTGACAGGCACTGAATTCAGCCGTGCGCGTCTGCCTTTAAATAGCACGACCCGTCTCTGACTGACTGTAAGTTAATCATATCGCTTTTCGCTTCACGACGTTCGCTGATAGTTTCACAAAGCCAATCAGTGTAATTATCAGTGCAATTATGATTATAATTAAAGTAACCCATGGACACCTGGGGAGAAATTATCTGCATGAGTACAGGTTGTGTTAATAGAATTAATTACTCCAGATATAGTGGATTTAAATAGATTAACATGTTAAATTAATGTTGAAGTCTTGAGCGGGAGGTACAGTAACTCTGACTCTTGGAGATAAGTGTGTATACAGAATCAGACAATTGAAACTGAATGGCTGCATGGCAGAGTAATGAAATTAGCGTGGTTTATTGTGGTAAATTGAATATAGTGGTCAAACACCACATTACAGTCATGATGCATTTCACTGTGTTATGGTATTACCATCTGATACCATTGTTACCCTCACCATATTATAGAAAAACGTTGCATTAATATCCAAATGAATAAAAGGGATTTGTTTATTTTAAAACATTATTATTACTACTATTATTATTATTATTATTATTGATGCTCTTTAAATATATATTTTTCAAAGTTACATTTTATTACCAGCTGATATAATGTTTTACTATTACTAAAGTACTTGTTTTATAAAGGAATTAGCTTAAATGTCTCAATTTAGATTAAGAAACAAGCTTAAAAATATATTGATCATGTTGAAAATAAATGTTTTACTAATGATTAATGAAGGAAAACTAATCTTGGTTATTATTAATGAATTATTATGCCTCTTACAAATGCTTAGTCATTTTTTTGCACTTGGGGAAAGCATATAGGAAGCACACAGTTGATATTTAATTTATTCTTGCTTTTAAGCATATCTCGAGTTTCACTTCCAGGTTTGGATCAAATTGTGATCAATATCTCTGCCAGGACACATCAAACTTTATCCAATCACCATTTTTGCATTTAAGCAGCACTTAAAAGAAGAACTAAAGAACACTGCATTGGATTAAATGCTCATTAGTGCCGTATGGTGCACAAAATCTTTGTTATGCATAATAAAACATCCAGAATTTTAACTTGAAAGGACATATCATAAATATCAGGTCCTTTAACTGGGATTGCAACTGCCTCGTTCACCTATAATAAAAGTGGAAACACTGGATTGCACAATACCTTTGCGCTGGTAAGCGCAAAAACACATGGAAAAAAAGAAAGCTCAAATTATGCTAGTGGTGAAGGAGGGGGATCTTATTATATATTCTGGGTCCGCAGGGTCTTAAAAAGTATTCAAAGTTCATAAATCAATTTAGATAAATTAAAGGAAAAAGTTTTCAAATATATTGTTTCAATATATATATATATATATATATATATATATATATATATATATATATATATATATATATATATATATATATATATATATATATAGTTGAAGAGTCCCCCTTTAAATTTTTCCCAAAAAATTTCCCAAATTATGTTTAACAGAGCAAGGAAATTTTCACAGTATTTCTAATGATATTTTTTCTTCTGGATAAAGTCTTATTTGTTCGGCTAGAATAAAATAAGTTTTTAATTAAAAAAAAAATAATTTTAAGCCCCTTGTTTAAAAATTATTAGCCCCTTAAAGTTATATTTTTTTCGATAGTCTACAGAACAAACCATCATTATACAATAATTTGCCTAATTACCCTAACCTGCCTAGTTAACCTAATTAACCTAGTTAAGCTTTTAAGACTTAAAATTTAAGCTGTATAGAAGTGTCTTGAAAAATATCTAGTAAAATATTATGTACTGTCATCATGGCAAAGATAAAATAAATCAGTTATTAGAAATGAGCTATTAAAACTATTATGTTTAGAAATGTGTTGAATTTTTTTTTTCTCCGTTAAAACAGAAATAAACAGTGGGCTATTAATTAAGGGGGGGGGGGGGATAATTCTGACTTCAACTTTATATGTATAAAAAAAAAAATTAAACAAAATATTTTACATTGGACTACTTCACCAACATCAATGGCATTGATTTATACTGAAACTGCATCAGTACACACTTGTCAACATGCTCTAATTTAGCTAAAGTTACCATTGTCTCTGACTGTATTCACAGAGACCTATTCAAACAAGAGTGGGTGTGGTCATTGTGACTTAAATATGTCTCCCAGTCTCATTCACTTCCATTGATTTTTAGCTGTAAAACTTGTCATGCTCCTTGATGTCTTAAGTAAGCTAGTTTGTAGCACAAGTAGTTTGGCTGTTGTTATTCCTAGTCATTTACCCATAGCAGCAAATGAATTGAACGTCCCAACACATTCGCAGAAAAGAGCTTACATCTGCATTGCAAAATAAGGTGGATAGTCAAGTGACAGCCTTTCAATGTTTTCTGCAAAGATAATAGAATTGAATCAACTGCATGAGTGTATTCGCTAACCTTTCAGTCTATAAGTTGTATCTCTTCCCTCTCCAACATTATCTGACTCCGGTTTGAATTTGTAAGACTTTAATCTACTACGTTTTGGATGTGTAAAATCAGCTTGTTTTGCTGTTTCTGGAGTGTCAGAATATCATGTAAAGGCTCCACCCTCTTCTGAAATCAGCTGCTCATTTGCATTTAAAGAGGCACAAACAATAGATTAAAACAAACTGTGGGATATTTATGCTGAAAGTTTAACAGTTGCATTCTGGAGACACCAGATAATTGTTTAACAGCTTATGAAAAAGGGCATAATATGGCCTTTTAAATATTCATTAAAGCAATAATGCATTCAAGACAAAGTTTCAGTCAAAAGAGTCAGCAACTTCAAGTAATATGAGTAGAAAGAAAAAAAAAGGGAAAATTAAAAGCACACGATAAAGCACGAATCTCAATATGATCTGCCTTTGTGTCATCAACATCATACCATTATAAACACGTCTGGGAGAAACAGCAGAGCTGATCAATAAAAACAGCTTAAAAGTTTTCTTTACAGCGACATGGAAAACAATATGACGTTTTGACAGCTCGTTTCACGCCTTGGAGAAGGCAATAATTGTGGGTGGCGAGTATAGAGAATGGATTTCAGACGAGGACAGCTACAGTACATGTTTCAAAGAGATACAAGCGCCTCAACGCTTGACTAGGTATTGTGGCCGTTGTGCGGTGGCATGCTTTTCTGGTTTGTTTTGTTGATATGCTGCATAACAAAAGCCTCTGTGAGAATGTGTGCGTGTCTGTATTCGTCTGTGTCTAGAACTAATTGAATTTGCATATGCAACAAAACACGCTCTCATTAAACAAGTCTTTAACTCTGAGCGAGCACAGAAGAGGATGTCAAAGAACCAAACAGAAAAACAACCCACCCAAAAAAGCCAATTAATAAAGAGCCCTTACTCTAGCGGCCCACTAGAAACACCCTAAACGCCCTCCTGGGGGTGTTTCTGTCAAGCTGTATAATCAAGAAAAAAAAAACGTCACTTGTTTTAGTCGTAAGAGGAGTCGTATCACAAGGAATCACATGTACCTTGAGCTTTTAAGATTAAATAAAGCTGGATGAAATATTTCTCTCAGAAACATTCTGTAGCCTTCAGACCTCAAGATGTCCTTTTTGGTGCAAAGCGAGATTTTTTTGGAAAATAAGTAACTTTTTTCTTTACTTTCTGATAGCAGGCTGCAGAATGACTGGTACATGAAAATAATAATAAAATAGTAATATTGCAGCAAAATAAACAATAAAATAAATGCTATATTTATATTTATCAAAATAAAATATATATAAAAAATGTAAAGCAAATACTATTTTGAAATAAAATATTACAAATGAAATATAAAAATACAATTTTATAAAAAAATTTAAATGTAAAAATGCACTATTTTAAAGGTACCCTATAATGTATGGGGCTAATAATATGCCAAAACAATCTGAATTTTAATTGTGCTAATTTGAATGATTAACCATTGTAATTTAACAAAACTGAATATTTATATGCTTTTAAAAAATTTTTGAATTTGAATTTCTTAACTTGAATTTGAATTTCTTAATTATTATTTAGTTTTATTAAATTGCAATTGGTAATATTTAAAATAAACACATTTCAAATTCAGATTGGTTTGGCATATTGTTAGCTCCATAATAATCAAAATCTGGGTATACAAAGGCATAGAAGAATAATAAAAGATATAGAATATCTGTATATGGAAATGGGCATACAGTGAGCCTCAGACACCACTGTTTCTTTGTGTTCATGTCAATTCCACAAGTGTAAAAGCCTGGTGGACAACGGTCAAATCAGAAAAGAAAACAAATTGATGAGACTCACAGGCCATGCCCTCCTCATTTGCATGTATGCCTACTTTAGGTCATCCATCCGGACCTGACAAGCAGCCTCTGATATCCTAAAAGCCAAACATTTTCTAGTGATACAGCAGTGATAATTTTCCTCCCTTAGTTATTTTAAGCATATATCTCACTTATTACGAATGTGGGACTTTTATTTAGAAAACGCGAGCCCCAAATTGTGGGCTGTTTTCTTTGAAAATATAGCTTCAAAATACAATCCGATACATCTCTATCACTCTCTTTTGTCAAATTTATTAATTGTTTAGCCTTTATTCACAACAGATCTGGTGAGCAAAAAAGGTTAACATTACTCTGGTTGGGTTTATGTTTGTCTGTGCACTGTGTGTTTGTCTATAAGAGCTGCACATCAAAGCAGAGCTCATTAATATTCAAAACACAACCATACATGGTCAGTCATGGACCTTCTGATTCTAGGAGTATTTTATGGAGTAATACAGGAGCTTATTAAACCGTTTCTGAATATTTATTGAACTTACCAAAGCCATAAACCTACTATGTAGATATCAGAGAACAATTTAACTTATTAAACCAATGCAGTGTATGGCACCTTTAAAAGAATATGTAAAAATGTACAATATGAAATAAAAATGTAAACAAAATGAAAATGAATAAAAAACAATAAAAAGAAAGCAAAAAAGTTAATTTAAATGAAATATAAAGTGAAAAATCCAGGGAAAAAAATGCGCTCCAACAGGAGGAATAAATAGTCCGAATAACAACACAAGCACATTTGTCTTTTTGAAGTGAGTGGATCCCCCTGAACCCCCATCCCAGAAGACCCTCAGATCAATGAGGTATTGTAGCGGTGGAATACATGAAACGCTCCGTAGGTCACAATGTCACCCAGTCACAGAGACGTAGAGGATGCTCGTTTGTCTCTGGCGAGCTGTGTCAAAAGCTTCCTAAATAAGGTAACACAGAAGGCAGCCGTGGTTTTGCCTGCGTCTCTCCACAAGGTCACCCATCTCGCCGGGGCTCTGGGCTACTGTCAGGGGAGTCTGAAGCAATCAGGTGTGTACATCTGCTCAGAAAGAGCAAATTCAACACACACACACGTACACCCAACCACTGCTGCCCTGGGGAATCAATTCTGAGGGCGATCTCAGGTTCACATGACTAGTTGAGGAATCACAGTAAAGCGGTTATCTAATCATGGGGAACTGCTGCAGGGTTGAAGGAGTTCTACTTGTCTAACTAGCGGCTAATGCTAAAGTGAAAAATGTCCAGTCAAAGTCACTAAGAAAAGCACTGAAGCAATTAATGGTATTCTACATATCCTAAATCTGTGTTACTGACGATCTCCACACAACAATTTAACTGGAAAATGGACAGAGCAATTCATAAACACACATTTATTATTCACTGTATATTCTTTTGACTTTTTACATTTCCTGTAAATATAAGACAGTTGTGCTAACAGTGTAATGTTTATTTGCAAATTATAACATACTGGAACTAAGCTGTAACATGCTAGGCAATGAGTTTAATCAACTTTACACCACGACAACTATATATATACACTATGCATACACTCACCGGCCACTTTATTAGGAACACCTGTACAACTGCTTGTTAATACAAATTTCTAATCAACCAATCACATGGCAGTATGGCAGAAAATATCCAGTGTGCGGCAGTTTAGTGGGCGCAAATGCCTTGTTGATGCCAGAGGTCAGAGGAGAATGGCCAGACTGGTTCGAGCTGATAGAAAAGCAACCAGTACCTTAATACCACTCGTTACAAGTTCACAACACATCCAACCTTGAGGCGAATGGGCTACAGCAGCAGAAGACCACACCGAGTGCCACTCCTGTCAGCTAAGAACAGGAAACTGAGGCTACAATTCACACAGGCTCACCAAAATTGGACAATAGAAGATTGAAAAAATATTGTCTGGTCTGATGAGTCTCGTTTTCTGCTGCGACATTAAGATGGTAGGGTCAGAATTTGGCGTCAACATCATGAAAGCATGGATTCATCCTGCCTTGTATCAACGGTTCAGGCTGGTGGTGATGGTATAATGGTGTGGGGGATATTTTCTTGTCACACTTTGGGCCCATTATTACCAATTGAGCATTGTGTCAACTCCACAGCCTACCTGAGTATTGTTGCTGACCATGTCTATCCCTTTATGACCCCAGTGTACCCATCTTCTGATGGCTACTTCCAGCAGGATAATGCACCATGTCATAAAGTGCGAATCATTTCAGACCGGTTTCTTGAACATGGCAATGAGTTCACTGTACTCAAATGGCCTCCTGCAGTCACCAGATCTTAATCCAATAGAGCACCTTTGGAATGAGGTGGAAGGGGAGAACCATCAATTCTGAGGGGATATCTTGGGTTAACTTGAAACGGGATTTTCATAGGCAACTGCTGCAGGGTTGGCAGAGTCTACTTGTCTAACTAGCAGCTAATGCTAAAGTGAAAGGTGTCCAGTCAGAGTCACTAAGAAAAACACTGAGGAAATTAAAGGTATTCTGCATATCCTAAATCTGTTTTACTGATGATATCCACACAACATTTTAAAATTCCATTATTAATGTACACTTATAATGCACTGTATAGTCTTCTGGTGGGCTTTTTACATTGTTTATTTGCGAAGGCTAACACAGTGGGACTAAGCAGTAACATGCTAGTCAATGAGTTTAATCAACTTTAGACCACAACAACTACACAAATGTATCCACTAAATGTTCTGGTTCAGTCTAGAAGTGACTGTTTCTGGTTTAAACATGTAAGACTGCTTTCTGCTACAAGCAATTTCTAAGCACACTTCACACTATTAAACACACATAAACCCAACCACCTGGGGAATCAATTCAGAGGGGACATCCTGCATTCACTTGACTAGTTGAGGAATCCCAGTGAAACTGTGGTTATCTAATCATGGAGAACTGCTGCAGGGTTGAAGGAGTCCTACTTGTCTAACTAGCGGCTAACGCTAACAAGAAAAATGCCCAGTCAGAATTGTTAAGCACAGCAGTGAGGAAACTCTGGGTATTCTACATATCCTAAATCTGCGCTACAGACAATCTCGACACTACAATGGGAGATTATCTCCATCATTCAATAAGCAATTTCAGCCTCTTTCTGTTCACAATCAAACACACAGACCCAGACACGGGTGTGTGCGCACAATGGTTCTAAAGAGAATGGATAAATCAATACATCATTTTGTCTCTTCATTTCAAGTCCACGCGCGGCTGGGGCTGATGGAGACACATTCCTGAATGGTAGCGTGGAAAGACCATTATTTGGCATGCCAATTGACTGTCATTCTCAGTTGTCATTTGGCAAACCACAGTTAGTCAAGTTCTTGCAGAGGAATACACTGGGACTACATCAAACCCACCCCCGGGCCATTCACACAGCCTGACGTCTGCGGTTCTTTGTCTTCTAGAGCATTTTGTTTTTATTTTAAGCCTCTCCATTCACTTACGCTATCATGAAGAGAACTGAAAAGCGACAGCTTCAAAGGATGCAAGCTAATCTGAATCTACTTAAGAACACATTGAAATCTGATTTAGGATTATTCACCCTCAAATTGTTAGTAAATTACAAGTCAAGTACTCCAATTACATAATTACATCCTGTAACTTTTACTTAGTTCGATTTGCAATGAACGCAGTAAAATGACATCGGTGGACAGTAAGTTATCTGGATCCAGCAGCTCATTGCTTGCACTTGTGCACACATAGACAAGGCAAGTTTATTTATATAGCACATTTCATACACAATGGTATTTCAAAGTGCTTTACATAAACAGGAATAAAAAGACAAGTATAGGAAAATAAAAACAAAGAATAAAAATGATTAAAAACTGATAAAAATGTGTTAAAATATATTTTAAAGGAATTAAAAAGAAAAGAAAGACACAATAGTGTGGACATAACACAGTGCTCATTCAGTAAAGGCACAGGTGAAACAGTGTTTTGATTTGAATGTGCCCAATGTTGGAGCACATCTGATCATTTCTGGAAGCTGATTCCAGTAGCAGGGGGTGCAGTAGCTGAAGGCTGATTCAACCTGCTTTGACTGAACCCTTGGAATTTCTAATTTACTTGACCCTAATGATCTGAGTGACCTGTTAGGTTTGTATTCAGTGAGCATGTCTGTAATGTATTGAGGTCCTGGGCCCCTTAGTAATTTATAGACAAGTAATAATATTTTAAAATCTATTCTGAATGTAACTGGGAGCCAGTCTTAAGACCTGAGGACAGGTGTGATGTGGTCTGACGTTCTGGAATCCTGGCAGCAGAGTTCTGGATAAGCTGCAACTGTCTGATTGTTTTTTTTTGAGAAGGCCAGTGTGGAGTCTATTACAGTAATCTACCCTGCTGGTGATAAATGCATTAACAGGTTTCTCTAAGCCCTCACTGAAAACAAAGCATCTAATTCTTACATACTATATAAGAAGCTGAACATTTAATGCACTGATAAACTATTGGTGAAGTTAAAAGATGTCACAGAACTGAAAAAAGGCTCATGTGAACATCTTTGAATAAAAATCAGTCTACAGGCTTTCATAGAAAACAGGAAATTGGGAAAGGTTTCTTTTTTAACGACTGGAAATACATTTTGGCCAATCATATAAGTGCAAGAGTATTTTGAAGGCTGAAAATGTAAACTTTTGAAAACAGCTGAAAGTAAATTATAAAGAATATGTATAATGTGTTTAGTCTATAGGACATTTCCTGACTAGGCATGGGGCAGTATTGGCTTCTGACGGTATGATAACCTTGGATAAAAATAACAGGGTTTCATGATATTGTCATTACTGCTATAAAATATCCTCTTTAAAAATGTCTAAGTACAAAAACATAAACTTGAATTGTTAAAGACAATTTTATTTTAGGAGACATTTATAATATTTTGGAACAGTAAACATGTCAGACTAAATAATTCAATTAAATAATTCAGCTAACATCTGCTAACGTTGTTAGTTTTAAAAACACAGATTTCTTTTCAAATCATAAAAAGCAAATAAAAAACCCTTTACATATACCTTAGGAACGATATAGTCACATTTTTGCGGCTTTAAAACCTCAACTTTTCCAAATTGTGGTAATTCTTGAAAGCGGTTATCGATCCGTGCCTATTCCTGACATCCAAACAACAATGGTGGACTTCCCAATGCTAAAGTGTGTAAATATTTGGATATGTCCAACTCACCATTGTTGGTGCATGCATACAGTATGTTGGAGGACACATGCTGTACACTCTCATATTTTAAAATAGTATACTCTGCATTTTTAAGGTTTCCTCTCATATTTTCTTCAAAGATTAGATTGTGTCTCTTGATGCATGTTAGATTATTCTTTGAGCTGCCAAACAGCGGCCTGAAGCGTCTGAGCAATGCCTCACTGACTTTTAATAGGCTGCAATTTCAGCCTTAACTCTGCTGTGAGTTTGATGTTATTAAACACTGAAGGGGCAACAGTTTGCCCTGACTGCTGATGCATCAGAGGATATATAGCACAGCAGGCATGCATAGGAAACCTTGAGCAAAGAAAAAACAAAGCCCACCACATCAACCATTGGGCTGAATAACCGCTTGGGCCTGTTTGAAATTGAGTTAAACAAACTAAAAGGTTTTACATATATCAGAAACACAGGGGGGAAGAAATCAATGCCAGTCAATGTCATAGAGACAGATGCAATAAACATTACCATTGAAGCGATATGCATCCTTGAATGATGACACTTTAAGGCCATATTTAGCTGTCATTCATTGCATTTCCAAAAGGTAAACGTTAGATATAGATGTATGACCTACAGGTGAACCGCGGTAGCTTTCTGCCTGGCTGAAGGGGAAAATGACACAAGGATTGTCGGTCGGTGGACGCACAGAGAGTGAAAGGCAAAGAGATGGTTTTGACATTGCGTTTCTCAACATTCACTCGTGGTTATAGGACGCAGCGAGATTTTAAAGCCGTCACTTTTTTTGACAAGCAAGGTGACTGAGAAATCTGTTTGTACCCAAGTGCTGTCAGTTGAGTCGTAATCGCAGAGTCCATTTCAGTCAACCTTTACTGCTGACGCCCCCTTATATACACAAGAGAGTGTGCATCCTAACACCACAAAAAATGAGTTATCCATCACAAGAACACAGACACTGAGAGCTTAATGTTTCTAAGCTGTTGTGTCTAATTCCTACACTACCTGACAAAAGTCTTGTCGTTGATCTCAGTAGTAAGAGCAACAATAACTTGATTTTTTAGTTGATCATTTGGAAAAGTAACAGAAGGTAGATTTTTGCGATGAATCATCTGTTGAACTGTATCCCAATCATCACAAATACTGCAGAAGACCTATTTTCAAAAGCTAATATAGAAAAAGAAAAGCCATTGTGGACATGTGATTTTACCACTTCTTCGGATTTTACCACGTTTTCAGCCTGTTAATTATCATTATTATTATTTAGCTTTTGTTTTTGCTAGTTTTCTGGAGCTGTTCTTCGCTGAACTTGAACCCTATCATCATGGACCACTCTGCTCCACATCCAAAGTCCACAGTGGTCAGCAGTAGCGCGGAAAGGAACAGAAGCTATCGGCAGAGACATACCACCCCATAGAATTTGTTTACAGACAAAAAGAAGCCAGACGTAGCCCCAGGTATATATCTGTGGTTTCCCAGACATACGTATTTATCCACAATGAGTCTGTTTACATACATTCATATCAACACAAAAAGACAGAAGGACATTTAAATAAGTGGAAAATAAAGTAAGTAATAAAATTATATATATATATATATATATATTTATACATACCTCTAGATAGTTTACAGTATGTGTACAAGCAGAAAAGTTATTGTATTGTTTATGACCATAAAAAACTATTGCTAACTGATGTGTAACTATTTTAAGTTGGATATGGCCTGAGGAAAGAACTGCCTATGCCTAGCTGTTTCAGTGCATAAAGATCTGTAGCTTCTGCTTGAGGGTAAAAGTGTGAACAGTTCGTGGCCTGGCTGAGAGGGGTCATGAATGATGTTACCTTCCCTTTTCCTCATTATGGAGATGTACAAGTCTTGAAGGTTTGGGCAGATGCACACCAATAATCATCTCAATCAGATCATGTCTGTTGTAGCCTTACTGTATGTCTGATTTGGTGGCTGTACCAAATCAGTATTGAACTGTATTGGTGGCAACTGATGAGCTGTTGGTATGGTGGCAATACAGACTCTTTGGGTACAAATGTATCTTTAGAAAATACAATACTTGAGGGACCACTTTTGTACCTTTATTTCAGAGAGTATGCAGTGACATCAATTGCTAACAAATAAAAAATAACTATAATATTCTAGTTGTTCTGGTTGGTTTACAGTCTAATGCTACAGCATATGGTTCTAGGTCCCTGTTTACATCTGGTATTAAAATGTGTTTTCAATAATTTGAGCTAGCTTAGGTGCACATGGGCAAAAACTACAATTCCCATGATGCTATCCTGAAATTCTACCAACCAGAACAATGCAGTGAACAAAGAATGCCAAATAAGAGAACTACAAATGATCAAGTCAGCCATGCTACACACTTAAATACATTTTTTTTGTCTGTTTATTTTTTAAAACCTTTATATGTATTGTATTTGACACAGCCATCAACTTTAAGTGATACATTTACACATTTTTCATTTCTATTTTCTCAGTGTTTTCAGTTCACAGTGCTTTATGGGATTGCAGTTTTTTTCCATCATTAAATCTGTTGCTTGTTGATCTGCTTCATGCATGTAATGCTTCATTGAAGACTTTATATGTGGCTCTGGATCGGTTGCTTTGGTTTATTTTTGGCAACAGCCAAAAAAAAAAAAAACATTGTAGAAATCAAATTATTTTTCTTTTATGCCAAAAATTATTAATATATTAAGTAAAGATCCTGTTTTTTTTAAATAAATTTATAAATGTCATACTGTAAATATATCAACTTAATTCTTGATTAATAAGTTGCTTTCCAAAACAATTAATTTGGACAACTTTAAAGGCAATTTTCTGAGGTTTTTTTTTTCAGAATTTCCCTCAGTTTCAATATTGTTCTTATCTTAAAGTATAAATCAATGGAAAGATTATTTATTCAGCTGTCAGATAATAAAGTAAATCTCAATGTTAAAAACTGACCCTTATTACTGGTTTTGCAGGCAAGGGCCTAAATTTACATTTATAACATCTTGACTATATACAGTTGAAGTCAGAATTATTAGCTCCGCCCCCTCCCCCCCATTTTTAAAAATATTTCCCTAATGATGTTTAACAGAGCAAGAAATTTTTCACAGTATGTCTGATAGTATTTTTTTCTTCTGGAGAAAGTCTTGCTTTTTTTCGGCTAGAATAAAATCAGATTTCAATTTTTTATTACCATTTTAAAATTTTATATTTTTTTTCAACTGTCTACAGAACAAACCATCATTATCCCATAACTTGCCTAATTACCATATCCTGCCTAGTTAACCTAATTAACCCAGTTAAGCCTTTAAATGTCACTTTAAGCTGTATAGAAGTGTCTTGATAAATATCTAGTAAAATATTATTTACTGTCATCATGGCAAACATAAAATAAATCAGTTATTAGAAATGAGCTATTAAAACTATTATGTTTAGAAATGTGTTGAAAAAATCTGCTCTCCGTTAAACAGAAATTGGGGGAAAAAAATAACAGGGGGGCTAATAATTCTGACTTCAACTGTATATGGGGAACTAAATATTAATAATAATATCAATATATAATTATTCTATAATAAATATATTATTAAATACATATATTCCAGATCCAGCCCTGCACGAAATCACAAAAGCACTGTATTGGTTGCATTGATGTTGCTACATCACATCGCTGCACTAACAAACCAGCAATGTTTTGACAGCACCACAGAGCCACGGTGTTTACACTTTTCACAGAAAAGCAACCTACGAATACCTTACTTACGGCTCTGCATAATAAACTGGGACATGAGACGAAACACACACACATACACACACACCAACCACATGGAAGACGATCTACACAGCGCAGCTGAATACAAACACACAAAACAAGCTCTTCTTCAAGTCTAAATGGGGTGACCGCTGTGCATCTCTATGCCAAGACCGCCATCCCTCCTCTTCCCTCATTAGCTCGTAAGTGCACCTCTAATGAGTACGAAAAAAAGGCCCCGCGTTAGCCTCTGTTTTGTGCAAGATGAATGGATGTACGTAAAAGCAGCTCTGAAGACTTCTGTCGAGTGCTGAAGCTTCTGTGTTTCATTGCACTCGAGTGGGATCCTTGATGCGAGTCCCCAAGGGCTGACAAAGCCCCATGAGCCGGTAATTATGTGATTAAACTAATTATTCGCATAACCATTACCACGGAAACCCATTCGGCGTCTATCTCCGCCAGGTCAAGAGCAGGTAATGATTCAGATGCAGATGGGTAATACGCAGAGAAGGACGCACAGGGAGGCGAGACGCTCAAGTTTTATGACATCCTTCCCTGCGTTTTTACCTTCCCTGACCATCGAGCCTTGTGCCAAAGACCCCGAGCTATTCTGCAACCAGCGATAACTCAAAGTGACACCATACCTGTGGTTTGAAATGTTCCTGTTTGAAGCATGCAGGTGGTCTCGTGGAACGACAAGACTAATTTGCTGAGGTTGACCTTTTAGCCAGTGGCGCTAAACCGCAGAAGCGGAGGGAGTCTGGGCGGAGAAGGACATTAATTATGGATAGTTACGTATATTGCATACGGCATGTTGGATTGTCCTGCGCTTGACACATGTTAGAATGCTTTAATTCGTCCTGGTGGTCCATTTTGAACAGGGCTAAAGAACGTCTATCACCATAAGAAGACTGAATGTATGTAAATTATACCATTTTATAGCTACATTGATGTGCTTACTGTGCAAATAAAAATAGCACAGCCTTTAAAAAGATAAAAGGGGAAGTAAAAAAAATGGCTGTCAATCGTTGTATAAAGTATAATGGAAAGCACAAACCTTTAATAAACATACAATAATGACCCGGTGACATCCTGGTTTTTACTAAATTATGTTTGAAGCCCCACAGGCAGAATTATTGCTAATCACAAAGCTCCACATTGGAATTTAAGCTGCTCTTCTTTAAAACTGTGTTACCCCCCCACCCCCACCCCCACATTTTTGGCATAGCCTATATTGCATTATAACACATTGCTGCAACTGTTAATTACTGTTACTAGACCTTAAATTAAGAACAAATACAGTTAAGTCCATAAATATTTAGACATCGACACAATTCCAACGTTTTTGTCTCTATACACCAACACAATGGATTTGAAATTAAACGAACTGTGCTTTTAACTGCATGACTGGTGTGCTTTAACTGCAGACTGTCAGCTTTATTTGAGGGTATTCACATCCAAATCAGGTAAACGGTGTAGGAATTACAACTGTTTGCATATATGCCTCCCACTTGTTAATGGTCCAAAAGTAATTGGACAATTGGCTTCTAAGCTGTTCCATGGCCCAAGTTACTCCTGTTTAAAAAATCCATCAATGCTCTGTCATTTTATATATATTTTGTAAATGTCAGGACATTTTAATTTTGTTATTTATTATATTAGTTTCTCCTTCTTTGCCTTTTTTGTGTCATTCTTTTCTTTATAGTGTTGGGGTGGGAGATAAACACCCATTGTATTTTTAAGCTAACAATTTGTAGCAAAAAAAAAACTTCACATGAATCACAAATAATTACAATTGCCTGTGACCTCTTCAGCTTCTCCATCTGTGAGAACGGTTACAAAGGTGTTCAGTTTGAATGAAACCTACCAAGGTAATTAGTAAGACATTCATGAGACTAAATCAAAGATCTATAATAAAAAATAGCTCTGTAGTGTTCATTAATTACAGCGGCATTGAGAAATATACATATATAAAATAACATTTATAACCTCTTGAATAAAATATGTTGAATGCAATGCCATGTTCCTAATGTTTCCTCCATTTTGCATTCATACTGCATTGAATGCCATTCAAAAGGTCAGCACACACTCATTGTTATATTACAGCGAATATGTTTTTATTCTGCACTTGCAACACGCTATGAGCTAATTCATGCCTTGAAAGCAGTCTGATTTTACATTTCATTTTAAACAAAAGATGTTCGAGTGTCCTAAATGCTTATTTAGAAGTAGGCAGATGAATAGTGTTATGGTATAATAGAGTCTGAATACGACGAGGTACAAGTTTTATTAAGAAAATACAACTTCACAATCAGTCCATGAAGGACACAATGTTATGAGTTTAATTTTCAGAAATGTAATTCTTTACTCATCTTCATATACGGCACTTCAAAACCCAAATAACTTTTTTTATGTATGTTAGTTCTTGTAAATAAAAAATATTAATGTATTTTGTTGAAATTTTAGTGCATATAGCTCCAAAATTAGGAAAATATATGGCATCGTAAAAGGTTATTACAATACTCAAGTTTTTAAAATATAATTTGTCGTTATTTACTTGCAAAGTATTTAACATTAAAGAACAAAAAATATGTAAACCACTATAGGAAAATCCCCCATTGTCAACGTTGTCGGTGTGTGCGCTCTTTGTGTGGTTGCCTGTGTGGTTACTGTATGTTTTGCTTTACTCCACATGCGTTTGTTGTTGCGTGTCTGTGTTGTGGTCACGTGTGTTCATTGCTTAACGCTGATCAGCCGCGTCAGCTGTGGCTAATTTCTGTGCCTATATCTGAGCGGTAAAGCTGCGGTCACATTGGGCTTTGAGTGTGCGAAATTCTGTCGTGCGGCACTGCGAAAAGGGGCGGGATTAAACAAGATGATTAGACATTAAAAAAAGCCAGCGATTGCTCCATGTTTTAAATTTCTGTCCAGAGGGGACCTGTTTTGTTCCTCGATTGGTCTCATGGAGTCAAATGATGCGATTTCGCAGGTTAGAGTTCACCAAGCTTGAACTTTGCACTGCAGCAACCTGCGAAACTCGACGCATGACCCTGGGTTTCCGGTCTGACGCATTCACGTGCGTATGAATGGAAGTCTATAGGAAGAAATGTCAAGTGTGACCGCACCTTTAGTCTTTGCTTTGTTGTCAGTTTATTATTGTTTGTTCATTGTGTCTCTGTATTTTGTCAGGACTCTCGTTGGCATTCCACTGGTCTATCCTGAGTTATTCTACCCAGTCTCGACTATCTTTGGGACTTAATTAGACTCAACGTCCATCTATGGTGTTTGGGTCACTTGTTACAAATTTTTGGACTGTTTTTGCACCTTTTGTTCTATGACTTTTGGTCATAATAAAGTAACTTGCACCTGGATTCTTCTTTGTTTGGTTTTGTTTACATTTAGCATGACACCCAGGAACTATTTAAAAGGATCAGTTTCCCTGTATTTATGTATTATGTATGTTGACATGTGTTTATTTATGTGACATTTATGTGTTTATTATTTATAATATGACACAATATAAATTCCAAATTTCAACCCAGGCTCATTCTGAAAACCATTATATACATTTCTGGAAAGGAATTTTTTTTTTGTTGCAGATTTTGTTTTTGCGAATGCACCAGAGGCCACTGTGTACACTTTTTTGAGATCTCAAATTTCTCTCGCGAGTGCCATTCACGCCTGCTGTTCTTGCGTATATCCAACAGAGGCCACAGTCGGCTGACTGACTGACTGACTGACCGATCGACTGACCCACAATTCTCCTTCCCCAAACCCAACTAATAGTGTTTTCAAAAGCACCAATTGACCCGCTTACCCACTTCCCTAAACCCAATCGTCAGATTTTTACCACATTTTCAGATTTTATCACATTCTCACCCTGTTATTTACTTGTTTATTTTATTTTTTTTCTTCCGTTTTTTGTCCTACCCACTTTCTAGAACCGTTCTTTGCCAGACTTGAACCTGTCATCGTTGTCAACTCTTCTCTGCAACTCAAGTTTGCTGACATACATGGCGTCCTAACTGGACAAACTGGTAACAGCGGGAAAGCCATCCACACAGAGGTAAGGGGTCAGCTAGTAAGCGCAAAAAGGAACGGCGTCATACCACCCCGTAATGTTTGTTTTAAAGACAAAAAGCAGCCATTCGTAGTTCTGGCTACAGTATTCGCGATCTCCAGAAATGTATAGGGCTACATTTTCAAAATAAACCTGTTGCAAAATTTAGAGGAAATATTATAAAACTTTTATTAAATAAAATGGGTATTAACGTTTTCCCTAAAACCCATACCAAATAAATCCACAGAAACTGACAATTTAAGTGGTCTCTTATTTTTTTTATAGCGTTTTATATATATATATATATATATATATATATATATATATATATATATATATATATATATATATATATATATATATATATATATATATATATGTGTGTGTGTGTATATATACACACAATTTATTCATCCTTGTGTGGCAGATGCAAAAAAGTAATATGAGTTTAAATCAACATGACAGTACCCAGCAAACAATTTTGTGTTTAATAGATGTCTAATAGACATCTAAACGTAGACAGCTTGGCTAAAACAAGGCTAAACTTGGGCTGTCAGACGTCTAAGAATAGTCCAAAACTAGACTAGTGGTCAAATAGACATTCTTAGCTGTGTATTAGATTTTCACTGACAGGCCAAATTTAGCCTTGTTTTAGCCAAGACGGCTATGTTGGAACGTCTTTTAGACATTTATTAGACATCTTTTAAAAACAAAAACTGTTGCTGGGTATATCTTTTTAGATGAGGATCCTTTAAAATGAGGATAAAAATCTTCTTTTACTTGCAAAAATGTATTCAACATCAAAGAGCAAAAATATAAGCAACTATGGAAAAAACAAACAAACAAAAAAAACAAGAAACCACTTCTCAGTTTTCAAGTAGCCTCCCAATTTGCTTTAATTGTATATTCACCTTTTGTATTCCACAGATGCAAGGCAGCCATATGAGTTTAAAAAAAAGGTGACACAATATATATATTTTTAGACGCACTCTCCCTTTAAAATGCAGAAATAAACAGAATATCAGTCATTCAGGTCATGATGTGGCTCAGACTCCCACATCATCATTGCGTCTCTCTACTAGCGAGACACAGCACAGTAATGCAGAACAATGATGAAAAGCAAACAGACAGGGGTTAGCAAGGACTGTGCATAAATGCATTTGGAAAAATAAAGTCGCATCTAATCATCAACGTTCAGTTCACACAACAAGGTGCAGAGAGAGGGACACGTAATGAAAAACAGCAGGAAAGCTACCGCGTCTCTTAAACAGCTTCAATTTGGCACAGGAATTGATTAACGATCTGATTTTATGGGTCTGTTCACTTGCCAAATCAGAGGAATGAAAAACCCCCTCCTTTCCTCCAATTCCCTAGGAAATAACTTTGCATCCGCACCATTAAATCCATGTTGTTCGGATGTCAAGGGTTTGAAAGCGCACATAAATATCAGTCTGCCAATCACTGCCATGCTAAGCGTAGTTTGGCATTGGAGGAGAAAAAGTAAAGGTGAGCCGAACACAGCTGTTGACACCTCCAAACATTACTGACAAGCGTTAGCAGAGGCGCTAGCATTCTGAGAGGGCGACCTGGCACTCAGAAAGCTGTTTTTATTTCTTTGCGCCTTAAAATCGGTGCATTGGTGAGCCCGCGCAGGGTGCCAACGCTGGCACATCTTCCCCCTCAGCAGCCAAAAAGCACATGAGGCCTGACACGTATGCCATTCACATTATTTAATGAGGAGCTAGCCGAGGCCAGCCATTGTAGGGCCATGGGAAACTACAGACCATTAATGTTGAGCATGGAGGAGACTTCATGTCATATGGACACAAGCCGATGGATAGAGACAGGAGGACAGCAGTGTTGTGGAGTTACCAAGTGCAAAAAAGTTAGCAATGCTAGCCGCTAACTTAACTACTGTCTTTGGTAGTGTGACAGTATCATTGGCTTTCAAAATAATAGCTGCGGTAACAAGCTACTTTGTGGCTAACAGTGTTTAGAGGGTCAAAAACATTAAAGGCATAGACTTCTAGACAGTGAAAATAAATGAAGAAACAAGCTGAATGTAATATAGCTTATATATTAGACACTACAATAGCACGGAGTACAAATGAAAACAAGAGCATTTGTCTTGGGAAAATTACCTACAGACATTTATTTCGGATGCTGAAAGTGGTAACAAGTTATAAAAATGTCCTTAAAATGGGCAGTGAATTTACTTGCCTTCAGGCTATCCAATATATACAGTAGGTGACTTATTTTCTTTAGTTAGACAGTTATAAAACGTATTTTCTGGAAACATTTTACTTGAAGGGTTGTTGTAAGACCTTTATGATCATGATATGAGATTTAATGCATGCTTATGACAACTGTAATTAAGTGTCATTCGCTCAGGTGTGTAATTTTTAAATGCAAAGGTGTTGTTCGAGATGTATTGGTAATGAAAACACAACATGTCATAAATCTGTCATCAACATGACTATCATGATGCCATTATAACAACCCAGGCTCATTCTGAAAATGTATCGCTATATACATTTCTGGAGAGCGCCAAATACGTCCCAGTAGCTATGTTTTTGCAGTTTTTGTTTTTGTTTTCGTGAATCCACCAGAGGCTGCTGTGTACGCTTTTTCAGATGTCAAATTTCTCTCACGAGTGCCATATCTATTAGCCTGCTGTTCCTGCATAAATCCACCAGAGGCCGCTGTCGACTGACTGTATGACTGACTGACCGATCGAGTGACCCACCCTCCTCTTTCCTCTTACAACCAATAGTGTTTTAAAAAGCACTGATTGACCTGCTCACCCCCTTCCCTATACTCAGTCAACAGTTTTCAAAAGCAATCCATAAAAAGAAAAGCCCTCGTGTGATTTTTACCACATTTTCAGATTTTACCACATTCTCACCCTGTTATTTACTTGTTTATTTTATTGTTTAGCTTTTGTTTTTGTTTTTCACGCTTTCTGGAAACGTTCCTCGTCGGACTTGAAGCCTGTCATCGTGATCTGCACATCGTGATCCTCTCTGCACTCTAAGTCCCCCAACGTACATGGCGAGCTAACTGGACAAACTGGTAACAGTGGGAAAGCAGTCTATACAGTGGTAAGTGGTCAGCGGGTAAGCGCTAAAAGAAACAGCATCATACCGCCCCGTAGTGTTTGTTTTAAAGGAGAAATGCAGCCATGCGTTCCTCCGGCTACATAATTTGTGATCTCCAGAAACGTATATAGGGCTAAGTTTTCAGAATGAGCCTATGTTGTATTTTCTTCAGTTAGACAGTTAAAAAAAAATGTTTTTTTTTTGGAAACACTTTACTTGAAGCGGTGTTATAAGACCTTTTAATCTTGAGATGAGATTTTATGCATGTCTATGACAATTATTATTAAGTGTCATTCACCCAGGTATGTCATTTTAAATGCAAAGGTGTTGTTTGAGATGTATTTGTTATGAAAACACAACATGTCATAAATGTGTCATCAACATGACTGTCATCAGCTGATTTGAATGTTATCACTCGATTAAATGGGTGTAGCTGGTATATATGGGCCAGCAGGGGCCTTCTGTGCCTACTGGTAGGGGCTGTGGCCGGAAGTTAACTTGAATTATTTATATTATTCATTAAATTTCCCATTAATTGTATTTTATTAACGTCTATCCCTACCCTAAACCCAGCTGTCACAGTAATGTAAAAACCAATCTGGATCTGGCGTCTTCTCTATTAGTATAGCTGATCAACCATGTACATGGATGATAACAGCCTTCTGTGCCTACTGACCCATATCTATCAGCTGATAACCACTGATAATGCCCATTCAATCAAGTGATAACATTCGAAGCGGATGCTGTCATGATGCCATTATAATAATTTTGTATATCCTATTTATACAATATATAGCTATTTTTTTGTGACCTCAACTACAGTTGAACACAATAAATTTGTCAATACATGTCATTAACTATTGATGATGTTGCTATTTTGCTATTCAACATAGTAATGGCACTTTTAATGACAATTTTTTTTATGAAAAATTTATATTTTTCCACTGAAAATCGTGATCTGATAAATTTTCATGACAGTTATAATGGCTTCATGACAATCATGTTTATGACAGATTTTTGAAATGTTATGTTGTCTTGGTAATGTCAAGTTGTCAAACATAAAAAATCCTGTCATGTCATGATTAGAAAGGTGTCTTAAAAACACCCTTTCACGTAAAGTGTTACTTTTCTACTGAAAATGTGGTCATAAAGTGCAAGTCAACTGCTACTGGCACTTTAAGATTAACACACTGTTCAAAAAGAAGACTCGTGACTCCTGATGATTTAATGAGGTCTTTTGATCAGCCTGTGTTTGGGTGTCCACCCTATTACTGCTCTGTTGTGGGAACGCAGAAGTGATTTTCCAGCACAATGCAGGGCATGTGTGAGGGAGAGTGAAAAACATTCACATCTATTAGACTACATAAATATTTGATTTACATTAATTGGACATTCTGTTTTACAGCGATGTTGGTTGATATCTAGCTCTGAATTGCCAATAAACGTGTTATTTATACATGGCACTGAACCTGCTTAGGTTTAAAAGATGTCACTTACGTGTCAGGGGACCTACTAAATGCAATTTACTAAAACATATAAGAGACTAGATCAGATAAATGTGGTAAATTAAGTAGTCACTGTTCCTTTATTAGAATAGACGAACATCATGTTTTACCAGAATGAATGCATCTTGAACTTATATTTAATGTTTGATCTGGCAGCTTTGAACAGAATGCTGGTGTGGCTAATCACTTTTAAACCACACTTTTTTTTCTTTTGCTTTGCCTATCCAGTCAGCAAGGGAAAAACTAAAGTTGTTCGAAAATATGATGGTTGGACACTGTTCTGCTATTACTGCTGCCTATTTGGATAAAACTAATAACAGCTTTCTAGTCTTTTGATTGAGTACGTTTACATGGACACCAATAATCCGATTAAGATAATACTCTAATTAAGAGTCTACCATGTAAACAGCATTTTTTGATTAATCCGATTAAGGTCATAATTGAACTAAACAGAAATCGGATTAAGACATGTGGAGTATGCTGATTTTAGTTGCATTTTTGAAAAGCAGTACAGATATGTAAAACACCGCAATCAAACTATTACCGTTGTGTAGGATTTTCGCTGCATTTTGTGACAGGATAGTCTATACACACGGCTGTTTGACAGTATTCTCTGCACATACACCTGCATCGCAAAATGCTAAGTTTTTTATTTCCCAAATGGTGTGCGCTATTAAAACTACAGTCTTCCAGCAAATCATACAATATCTCGTTTGTCATGGGCAGCATGAATGAAATGTTCAGGAATGAAAGTGAAAGAGCCAAACTGTTGTTAAAGTTGACAAATTAAAAATGAAACACCCAAAATTACATGAAACTCCAGAGGAAATGTAAACAGCGGGGTGACGCAATGACAATAATCAATCTATGTGCTATAACGTGTAAAACAGGATCATTAACATCCAAAAAGCAACTCATGTAAACACCTTAATCATATTATCGTCTTATTCAGATTAAGGCAAATAATTTGACTACTGATGTCCTTGTAAACGTAATTTGTGGTACTGAAATTTCTGGAGGTAAAAATAATAACAATAAAATAAAATATAGATAAATAAATAAATAGCCAACATTTGAGTTTATGATCATAATGTCACAGTTCACACCTCAAAATGTTGTCAATGATCTCAGAAATAGTTGACAAGGCTGTGGATTATAGCAAATAATGTTAATAACACTTAGTTTTTTGCTGAACATTTCACTTCACAAGCTACAGTTATTTCTTTCGTTTTACCTTGATATGTTTTGTTGATGCTCAAAGTGCTGATAGCCAAAGACTTGCATGTTGTAACTCATCGAGAACCACAGTTTCAGTTAAAAGAATAGATTTTTTATGCTCTCTCTCTCTCTATTTATATATATATGTACACCCCTTACAAATATATCTTTTAAATTCAGACTTTTAATAGGAAGCTATACAATATTTGTGCATAAAGTATACATTGGATTAGTCAATTCTGAAGCCAAATCTGGAGCTTATCTAACAAAATAACTTACAATAATGGGCTAAAACTAGTGCACCCAAATTAATATGTTATTGAAAAATATTAAATACAAATTTAAAAAGAGGAAAATGCAAAAAAAAAAAAAATGTAGTTGAAATTTTGTAGGTTGTAATTTTTTTTTGCAATCTTTTGCTTGAATTTGATTGTATTATCTTTCAATTTCTAAATATTTTCGGTGACTAATATATTATTTTAGTAATTATATCAGTTTAATAAATCTGTTTTGTTCAAATGCACCAAAATACATTGCCTATATTCACTGAGAAAATTCATTTTCAAAATGGGGTGTTCTCAGTTATGCTGTATGTTGGGTGGCCTGAGGATGAGATTAACACTTTGTCATTTGTAGTAAACTATCCCTTTAAAGAAATCAAATGAGGTGGCTTGTTTACATGAACGACCAAGAAATTATTCACAGCATTCTTACATATGTATAAGTCATAAATATTGACTTCAGATATGAGATAGGATCTATCAGTGCCCTTCATTGCCCCAGATCAAAAACAAATTTAGATTTCAAATTGGATTCAATATGTATAGCCAAACAAACACAGTGAGAAACAACTCGTGATCTTCTCCTTCAAAAAGGCCACGTTTTATGCATCATCATTTCATATGCATGTAAATGACGGTTTTTCTATGGTAAGCGATTCTTGATGTAAAAGCAAGCACCTCGTGCTAGGCTGACCACAGTATAGCCTTTATTTTCATCCCACTTCTGCTTGGTATGCGTCTCTGCACCTCCGCAGGCCTTGAGTTCACATTGCACTGTGTGAAATTTATTGATCAGGTGTGCTTCAGTCGGAAATTTGGCTTTTGCAAGGGGAACATTTGCCATGCACAATATTAATATGTTGGATGCAATGAGAAGCAAAAATCAATTTCCATATCGTTTTCTCTGCACGCAGAAAAGGAGGGTGTGAAGAAAAGCCAAGGCGACGGTCTTTTTTGACAAAATGCATCTCTAATAAGATTCCTCTGCTCCAGACGAGGGCAACAGGAAGAAGTGGCCATCTCAAAGGAGCCGATGTAACTGTTCTTTTGAAAAGGACGCGGTGGGAGGGCGAGTCCAATATCTTCAGCCGAGCCGCATACGAGCACACATCAGTGCTAAACTCATCTAGACATTTTATTAAACGGCTAATCAGCTCAGCCTGAAACCATATTGGATGCTGTGAAGATGAATCTTTCTTCTCCTCCCTGAGAGAATCGCGAGGTTGCAACTCAAATGCCCTTGACTGAGCAAGATTTGGCGAAAAGAATAAAGCATTATCACAAGATTCAATGAGATTTCGTTTTAAAGCAAAAATTCGCAGGAGTTCAAGACAGTCCGGTCAGCTCATATGATGAGAACATTCACAAGAGGCTTTTTCGTGCCTGATTGAAGCAGTATTCTGATGATGATAATGATATATCCAATAGGATTTTTATCGCCGCATTCCTATTTCCACCAAAATGTGTCTGCGGTGCATTACAAGCTACAGCATCTGTTCAAAATGGTGAGAAAAGTTGGCTATGATGCCATGCTTTCCAATCTATTACTCAATGTCAATTTAGAGAGAACAGCAGAGTCAGTGACTATTAATTACAGTAACTAAATTAAATCAATTAACTAAATGCATGACATATTAGTTCATTGGCTTATTGCAATTACTGACTGGGAAATTAATTAGTGTGTCTCTTCTCATAGCAAACATGGAATCAAATCTGTCACTCTTTGGGTTCAGGTTATGCAATCGGCTTCTCTCCTTGACTATGACATAAAATATGTTTACAATAAATAAAGAAAGACTGAATAATGCATGCCAGGGCAGTAGCTGGTGATGTCTCTTTGTAAAGAAAGACAATGCACACACAGTTCTAGTTGTTCTGACTGTCAAGTACTAGTGCATATTTATCTATATAGTATTGTACATGTCGGGCCCTTTCATGCACATGGCGCAGTAAGGCACAAGACTTGTATGGTGTGATTTGTTTCTATTTTCAGACCAGTGCAACTGTAATTTTCAGTTTTTTGCAACATTGTTTAAATAGCAATTCATTTCCGCCACTTTGTGGACTCATGGGTGTGCTGGTTTAAAAAAGAGGTGTGCATTGTTGGCGCTTTGCTATTATGAGGAACTGAAATAGACAGCGCCATTGACCAACTAGGAACTTGTGTAAAGTCCAGCGCAGAGTGTTAGTTACGCGCCTATGCAGGTCCAAAATGCTTACACATTGCTTTTTCAGTTTATTCATGACTAATTATTAGTAGTATTATTTATTTTATGCATATTTATATTTGTTTTAATAAAAACAAGTTTAGACTTGTCCACCTATTGGGTGTTGGAGACATATGCATCACCATATGGAGCACAAGAATAGGACGTGTGTTTGGATTTTTTGACCACACTTTGTTATTATTGTTCATTTATTCAATTGCTGGAAATTAGAACTGAACTTAGAAATAGTTTTGAAACAAAACTTTGTGCTTAACAAATTAAATATTAATTAAATATGTAGGTTAATGGATGTCTTCAGTGGAGTAAATTTCCACCGTTTCCTTACTCAACGTAAGTAAAGGAGTAAAGAGTGAAAGTAAAGTAAAGAAAAAGGGAAGATTTATCCTCGCATTGCAGATGGTCTGTTTAACTGTTTTCTCGCTAGTGAAACGTTCAGTTTTTACACTTACAAAGTCCGCCATGTAAATAGCAAATGCGCCATGATGTGACGAGACTCTAATTGGTTTATTGCACTTCATGCTCAAAACACACCCATAACTCATTAAGAGAATAAGCACAACCCTGTTAGACCATGCACTGGAGCGCAGAGCATATTTTTCCGTCCTTAAAAAAAAATTGCACCATGTGCTTTAGACTTTGTGCGTAGATCGTTAAAATAGAGCCTGTAATACGCATGCAAAAAAAAAATTAAATTATAAATTTTTTTAAAAATCACAAAATGTTATAGTCTTCAAAGGTTTTCTGGCCCCAAAACATTGTGAAACCACACACATAAAAAGTTTTTAAGTGTACAATACTTGTTTTAAAGTTAAAAGTGCTATAAAAATGTTAAAGCATTTTGTCTTTTGGACAGTCGCAGTTAAAGTAAAATATATAAGCACATGTATTCAATTATGTTTTATTTGGGGATTTCCATACTATAGAATTAAAAGCTGGGTCTAGAACAAGGCCAAATTTAGTCAAATGAGTAGCAATAGAAGTGATGAAAGCATAAACAAAGAACACTAATAGGGTAAATGCAGAAGGACTTCTAAATTTTCAAGAACTTGTGTCAAGCACCTCCGGTGAACTGTACTGTGCTACAAATTCTGTACGTTTGAGGACTGTTTTCTTTAAAAATCCATGATCTTCCCTGCCTAATTTGTATTATATAAAGTGGGACTCAAAATGTACAAGTAGCACAGCACCACATTAAATTACATTTTTCCATGCCTTGTCCAAATATGAAAATGTATTTTACCCCAGTATTTTCAATGGCATTTCTATGCTAGCCTGCTGATCCTGACGGCGCATCTCGTTTTACACTCGAACAACTAAATGAATGCTGAAGTCTATTTAACTGATTATATTTTAATCATACAACATTGACAAACAACATACAAACATACAACATTGATGCTGTAAAAGAAACCGTATAAAATTTAAAAACAAAAATGAAAATAAAAAAAAATAAAAAATCACATCAACAATTCACCTCAAGTTTATCGGTAGGAGAAGAAACACTAGCTCTGCATATGCCCCATTAAAGTTTTCAAGATACGTTTAATGTGACATTTATATGAAAAAAAGAACAAAAAACAAAGTTAGACATAACAAATACTGTATGTGTCCAAGGTTGAAGAACCACCCTATAACATGCATTAGTCTTACTTTGTTATAATTGTTTCTGAAAGTAAAATGACAATTTAAATATCTTTACTCAATCTCATTTATAACAGTGACCTTCATGAGTCTTACATCTCATCTTTTCAGCTGTTAAATGATGTCAACATTTAAGAATCTAGTGTCAAAACTGGTAAATAATTAATTGGATCATACCAATGCCAAATTGCATTGTATCCCCTTTTATATTACAGTAAAGCAAGTTATTAATAGGTGGTCAGACCGTTATGCATTTATTTATTTTAATTCATAAAAGCAAGCAAACATGTGAAGCTGTGGTTTACAGTGAATGTACAACAGCTAATAGGTCTGCTTTGAGTCGTATCTAAAAATGCCTCTTCTTTCTTAGAAATTCATTGTCAGCCACAACATTTTGGGTCTTGTTGGTTTTGTTTACGAATTATCTACAGTGCTTCAGATTAAGCTGAACCGAGGACAAGACTTTATGACAGGTAAGACTACTAAATCAAGTCGGCTATATTTCTCAACAGCATGACCGCAAAACAAATGTTAGTGTTTATTTTGCAACGCTTTGTTCTCTTCATTCTAACCTCCACTTGTATTTGTTTCAGCCATAAATTTTATACAGTAATTGGAAGTAGCTTTGGTCAACGCAGTCTGCCAGAATGAATAAATGTGATGTAAATGCAAAGTGACAGAAAGTGGCACAGCACTTTGACAAGCTCCTATAAGCGTTCTCTACAATCCTGGAAATGCTCCTAATGGACAACTCAAAGCAATGACTCTCAGTCCAATTGTGACTGTAACACTGACACATCGAGTCTGCTTTTAAATCCGTTTTAGACATCCATGACAAACTCCAACAGCCTTGCATTACTGGCAACACGGCAGCCATTTGAGAATCTCCAGTATGGAGTTTCAGCATAAAAATGTGTCAGCCAAGACAGCGCAGCATATACCAACATGCAATTTACATAAAATAAGCTGTTTCTGACTGGCATTCAGCATTTGTGATGCAGAAAATGCCTACACAGAAAACAAATCAGCACCTCATTAACGCTTTATGTTCTGTTTGGGCTTTGAGAGTTAATTCTAAATATATGACAGCAGAATGTCAACAAAATGCCAGCTTGATAACACACGCACATTCTGTCGATGAAAAATGTTACCGTGTTTGTATTTGGAGTCAAAGAGACTGCAGAGGTAAAATAAGAATTACATTCAATGACTTTTGGCAGATTTTTGCCTGGGTGTAAACAGTGCACATGTATTATGTATTTTATTGGACTTATTATTGAAGGGGTTAACCTGAGTCCAAACAGATCCCACGCTAAAATGGAAGCCAGTCATGTTTAAGACATTTGTATATGCAATACTATCTCTCGCCAATTTGTAACGTTTTTAATTGAGAGGCTAATTTACATTCATTTGTATGATCTCATTCGTACTGCACATTTTAGTATGATTTCTTCGTCCCCCAATTACGGTTAGGTTTAGGGGTGGGGTTTGGTGCCACATCTCCTTTTAAAAATCATACATTTTCATAAAACTGAACTTGTATGAATTTATATGAATTGGCTACTTAACTGACAAATGTAAAATAGTTACGTTTCCTGGTGAGATCAGGCTATGTGTGTATTATACACTGACGATCAGGGGTGGTCACATTTTTTTGGTAAGTTTGTGTATTACATGCTTCAGTCATTATTTTTAATTACATCTAGTTTATTAACAAGACGTATTTACGTTTTCAGGGTTTTGAAGGATATTTAGTGTATACTGACCTGTAGTATTCTCTGATTGGCTATTTCAGATATTACTGTAGGTCAAACTACAAACGTTATTATGTGACTAATTTGACTAGACACAAACAATATTTTATAAGAAAAATTGTTAACAAAAATTTTTCCAAGAATAGATTGACTGGCGCGGTTATGCTTTCACAATGGTTTTAGGGGTGGTCAAATGTATATTTATATTATCTATTATTTTAATTAATATTTTTTAGAAAACATTTTTGGGAGTTTTCACCTTTAATGGGCAGGACAGTATAGAGTATTGACAGAAAAGCATGGGGAGTAGGAAGAGAGGGGAAGAATCGGCATAGGACCACGAGGCGGGAATTGAACTGAGCACCGAAGTACGTGTCTCGACGCACTGACCACTACACCACTGGCACCGACTATTATTTTAATTATTAACATTATTATTTAAAATACATATCAGAGTAAAATATTTCTCTGTATTAAAAGACTGACTCCCCCATACATCTTGTTTAGATGTCCATCAAGCATTAATTAGGGGGTAAATCCCCCCCAAACTCCCCTGTAATTTGCACCCTGCCCCCCTATCCTTAAGACATTACTCCCCTGGCATTAATGGTGCGTTCACATCAGACATGGATGAAGCATCAAGCATGAGTGATTTACATGTTAAGTCAATGCAAAGACAGGAATAGACATCCTACGATGCGAATGACATGATTCGCTTGAATGAAGCGGCGTGAGTTTTTTCGCATTTTCCGCATTTGACCAGCGAAACGCTTGAGTTGGAAAATCTGAACTTCAGCAGACATTCTCGCATTAATCAATTATGAGCTTGCCTTTGTAGGAGCATGATTATGAGGTAGTGTCTGTTGTTGGTGTCCCAATAGGAAATCCTCTTGCAGACACTGGACAACAGCTCATCAAACTGGGCTCAGCTCAGTCTGAAGCACCGCTGAAAGCCTCCATCTTCCAGGTACAGTTTCTGGAGGAGTTGATGAACTCACAGAGCTAGGACCTCTGAAAGAAGGACTCAGACACGGCGCCGAACGAATCTACGCTGTTTTTCAGCATTCCTAAGGCATATAAAGCACAGCTACTATCTCAATGAAAACCATGTTAGGCATTTATCAACAAAGGTAGAGTTACCGGGCAAACAGAAGCCCTGCCCATGACGTGAATCTGTATCTATTGTGAAGTGAATTTGATGCGCAAATGAAGCAAATTTCATGTGCACATGAAACAAGTAAACTCAAAATGTTCTATTTACACAGGAATAGCAGAATTTACTCGCAAATGCTGCATCTGTTGTGAACACAGCATTAGAGTTGCACTAGCGGATGACACAAGTTGTTCTTTAGCATTCTTGTTAGTGTCCCCAGTTCCCATGCTGTAATCAGTGATTCAAATCTATCTTGGAGCAAGTAGAGTACAATCTGAGGTTTATAGAGGTGAATTTAATCCAGCTAGCTCAAGTTTTGTGAGTAAACCCCACACTCTTCTGCTCAGAACAGGTTGAATACAGTTGAAGGGGTTTAATTGGTGCAGTGACCCGGATGGCAGCACCAGCTAGTAGGTGTGAATTTACCAAGTAGGATGTGATCCTGAAGTAACATCTACAGTATGTTGATCCTGGAACATCATCCCTGTTCTAAAATGTAGTCCATACCTAATCCTAACCAGGGCTGTTAAAGTTTAGCATTTTTAAATTAGTATTTGTTTTGATAATTTTCTTTATAAATATGTTTTTTTATATCAATATAGATTTAGTTTGATATAAGACAAACTTCATATTTAAGATCGTACTTTCTATGTAGCTAAACAGGCCTAAATATACCTTATACTGTTTTGCAAATGAATAAAAATAAAACACATTTTACATATATGTAAAAATATGTATATTGTGCATTTGACTGATGTGATTGCCTGTAAAGGCGCCATCTACTGGTACTTCTCTAAACAGCTGCAGGTCAGATTTTCCACCACAGAATAAGGTCTTAGGAATTCTAAAAATGTATTATTTTTGCAAATTAATATTTTATTTCAGTTAATTTTTTCAGTGACTTTTGTTAATGTTGTGTAGTTTTAATTTATTGATCCCTAACCCTAACTTTAAAATATTCCCAAAATCAGAGGAGGTTAATATTTGAATAACAGTGATGCAGAAGCGCATAATCCTAAATGTAAACTTAAGATAAACTGTAAATGTCTGCTTTAAATCTGATTTGGCTCATTGCATAAATAATCACCCATACACAGGTTCTACTTGGTGAAATCAAGCTAAAAGTAACCATCACTCCCTTTCCCTCAAGGGGTACACTATCTAATTTTAGATGTTGGTGTCTTTAGGGTTCTTGTGTGTGAACCTGCCAGAATCACTAATTCGAATCATGCTTCCAACAGGTAGAGTGCAATTTAAGGGGTTACATTGGTGCTATAACTGAACAAATGGGATAGAGCTATGGTGGAGTGAATGTAACAGAGGTCAGTTATGTGTGAGTAAACGTCATCCTAATAGCCACAAGAGGCACACTACCAACTAACACCTAAGGCTGCCATCCTCAGTGCTCGTTTTATTGTACCTGCCTCCTATACCAAAATCAGTGGTTTGGGTTGCATTGAGACTGTGACCCAGATGAGAGTGATTTTTATTAGGGTAAATGTAATAGAGGCCAGCTTGTAGCTATCCCTTGTTGAAGCATCCAGCTCCCAGAATCATTGGTTGGACTCCTCTCTGAGTATAAGTGGGAGAATTAGGAGTTTAATTAGGTCAGATTAGCATATTAAAATAATTAGAATCGAAAAAAAAAAATTGCAACTAATATTATATGTTCACTTACAGTACAACATTTGTTGTTTTAACACCCTTAACGAGAGCAGTAAAGTCAATTTTAACAAGACGCAAGGGTAGAAATTTTCTGGAAGGTAGAATCACCATTGATTTGGAATTGTAGTGATGTTCAGCTTGCCAGGGCAGCCTGCCTTGTTCAGCCACAGACAATTAGCCTCCACGAGAAGCAGCCACCAGGAGCGCCTCATATCAAATACCCACTTTGCTTATTATTTTAATGATTGCTGTCAATCTTGATGGATTACTAAACGCATTATTGATCTAAAAATAAGAGGCCCTGGGAATGTGACGCGTCATTAAAAGGACAGTTTGGTTTTACAGGCATGCCCATTAACGGAGCTAATCGGGATAAAATGTCTATCTCATCAATTTTCAATGGCTGACCGCATTAATGAGTCATTAAGCATTGTGTTTAAGTGAAATCTGTCTCCATCATTCCCTGAAAGGAAACTGACAGTCTTCATACGAGACCCTCATTCACAAAAGAGCATCAATTGCAATAAAAATGTTGAAAGGAGAGTGACCCGAAAAAGATTCAAAGTTCAGATAAATGTGTTATGAATCCAATCAGAGGACAGAGCCATTAAGGCCTATTTGCCTGTCATAATATTCCTTTCAGGGTTGTCTTTCGCTTAGTCACTTAACATGAAAATAGATTTACTACAAATAAAACACCCAAACAAAACATGGTTACCACAAATCAGCAATGCTTTAGCTACATCATCCACAGTTTTACCATGGTATTTATAAAACTGCATAAATACAAATTGTAATCAATGGTAACAGATACCGGCCACTTTATTAGGTACACCTGACTGATTCAAGCTGATAGAAAGGCAACAGTATCTCAAATAACCACTCGTTACAATCGAGGTATGGAGAAGAGCATCTCTGAATGCACAACACGTCCAACCTTGTGGAGGATGGGCTACAGCAGAAGAAGACCAAACCAGGTGCCACTCCTGCCAGCTAATAACAGGAAACTGAGGCTACAATCCGCACAGGCTCACCAAATTTGGACAATAGAAGATTGAAAAAACGTTGCCTGGTCTGTGAGTCTCGATTTCTGCCATGACATTAAGATGGTAGGGTCAGAATTTGGCATCAACAACATAAAAAGCATGGATCCATCCTGCCTTGTATCCAAGGTTCAGGCTTGTGGTGGTGATGTAATGGTGTGGGGGATATTTTCTTGGCACACTTTGGGCCCATTAGTACCAATTAAGCATCGTGTCAATGCCACATCCTACCAAAGTATTGTTGCTGACCATGTCTATGCCTTTATGACCTATATGGCTACTTCCAGCAACATAATGTGCCATGTCTTAAAGCGCGAATCATCTCAGACTGGTTTCTTGAACATGACAATGAGTTCACTGTACTCAAATGGCCTCCACAGTCACCAGAGCTCAATCCAATAGAGCATTTTTGGGATGTGGTGGAACTGGAGATTTGCATCATGGATGTGTAGCCAACAAATCTACAGCAACTACGTGATGCTGTCATGTCAATATGGACCAAAATCTCTGAGGAATATTTCCAGTACCTTGTTAAATCTATGCCATGAAGGATTCAGGCAGTTCTGAAGGCAAAAGTGGGTCCAACCTGGTACTAGTAAGGTGTACCTAATAAAGTGGCTGGTGACTGTACTATTATAAAACCATGATTCATTTTCATAAGGGATATGCTAAAGCTGGTTGCCTTGAACTAATTGTGTAGTATTGTTTCAATACAATGCTTCGGTATTTTTAGGGTCTTTCAACATCATAATCTTGCATGAATGCATATTTAGGTAATAAATTGGATTAAGATGCAGGATGTCATTGTGTGTTTTGAATATTCATGCTCTCATTGGTGACAGGAATTCATTCGGTGGAGAGATGAGGTAAAAGGGGGAAGATAAATGGGAAGGAACGGACAAGAGGATTTTCAAGATCTCTTTCCGCCGAAGGCTGCGGTGAGTGCTGTGAGTGACTTCCTCGAGAGCTCAACTTAATTGCTCGCATTGCAGAAAAAGGGAGACTTTCAAATTGAAAAATGGTCCATTTATACTTCCACTTTACCCCAGGAAGGAATGATTCCCCTTTGTTAGACAGAAAGGCTCTTTAGCACATTTTAAAGCTTATCGTTCTGTCGATATTGCGTATTAGTGTTGCATTAATGGTTCTTAATTGGTTCATCTCAGGGAGTGATGTCAACACAATATGAGAGTTTAGAACAAATGGGGTGATTTTGTCAATTTTGTCACTGAAGGATCGAACAATGAAATCACCAAGTTATAAGGTAGAGCAGAAAGCTTGTTAATTTCCTGGTACAGCATCAGAGTTGTTTAATTTTGTGGAATATTAAAGGTTACCAAAACCTAAATGAAAATAAAGCGATCACCTGACAACACATGCTAAAGCTGCTATTTTTAAATGTGGTAGTTACAACTTGCTAATTTACAAGTTGGTTTTATACTGTATGTAAAGATGAACTTGTAGACAAGGGATATTCAACAGGTGGCCCACGGGCTGCATCCGGCCAATCTGGATTAATTTTGTAGCCTGCGTCATACTGAAAATTAATGTCATTTTATGATCATGTGTTCTGAAAAGTAGTGAAAATATTAAGCTTTATAGTTTGTGTCATATAAATGCAGTTACTACTTCCATATTTCGAAAGAGAAGCACAGTGCCACACCACTATACACACAGGGACTTTTAATTTAGAATAAACCCATCTGGGCACTTCCGGTGAACAGTCATTCCATTATAACATTGCCACGTTAAAATAAATAATCTTCATTGCTTGAATGAGACACAATATTAAGTGAGCTTCACACTGTACAAGATCAAGCTGCTAACTTCCATTGTTTTGTGCCATGTTTTTAAAATATGAATATATATTTTACCACAGTATTATCAATGGAGCGCTCAGCTGTTGCTCCTAAAGCCGCTTGCTTTTAAACAGCCGTTCATCTCTTTTTTACGATTAAACAACTAAATGAATGCTCAGCTCTATTTAACAGACAATATTTTGATCAAATTACATTACTGATGCTGTAAAAGGAACATCGCGAAATTAAAAAAAGTTTATCGGTGGCTCAAAAGCACTACCATGTATATGGCTTACACTCTTGTGGTGTCTATCATTGCTAAGCAACTAATCACTGCTGATAGTGTGTAAGCTTCACTCCATAGATATTTACATTAGATGTCGCCTACCCTGTTGTTGTCTATTGGAAGGAATGCATCAATAGAGCCGCCATTTTAGTACAGGGTAGCTCTCCTTTAAAATTAATGTGGGACCAAGGTGCAGTGGAGGACTGGCCATCCAGAACCAGAGATAAATACACATATATACATATATCTATGATCGGGAGCTTTCCCGGTGGTCAGTATGCAAATATTTTTTTAATTATCACTTTTCTACATCGATAAATAAGCGACCACACAGGCATTGCCGTTATGAAGACTCGTTCACTTAGCCGACAATAATACAAGTTTCTAGCATCACAGCATCTTGTTGTCATATGACATTTACATTGTTTGCTTGTTTTATTCAACAAAATAGCATAAGCTTAGTATTTAGTGTGAGTTGGTGCTACTTTGCCTCATGGTCAGTGCAGTATTATCATCAGTAATGTAACTTGTTTAGCACAAAAGTTCGTAAAATGTAAAAACCTATGAAATGTACTGCCTTAGTGCTTTCTTTTCTTTGTTTGCTCGTTACTACACCTGTAAACAGCACTAAAGTCTAGCATCTTCACGTTGGCACACTGTCTTTACTAAATGCTATTGAATGACATTTGTCCTGAGGTCACTGTACAAATGTGACGGCGCTATTGACACATGCTCAGGGTCCGTATGCGATATCTATTGTATATATCTTGGCTTCACTCAAAGAAAATGCTTTAAATGCATCTTCTCCAGAGTGCGACAGGCTCTACATTTAGCATTGTGTAAATGGCAGATGGTTCTCTTAGCAGCATGAAAAACAAACATCAAAATTGCAAAGCAAAAATTGCTCCAATAACAAATGAATTGAGGTTTTATCAGGACAGCGAGTTCAGAGTTTGAACACCCGTCACAATGAAAACTGTCTGATCTCCAGTTAACCTCTTACTAATGTTGTGTAAAATGTTTATGATTTAAAAAAAAATCAACTTTGTACAGACCCAGAGTAAAATGCACTATATAAAAAAAACGATGTATTCATTTTTGTAATATCATAATGAATATAACAGTAGCCTTAATTTATCCGATATATATATATATATATATATATACACACAGTTAAAGTCAGAATTATTAGCCCCCCTGAATTATTAGCCCCCCTGTTTATTTTTTTCCCCGATTTCTGCTTAACGGAGAGCAGATTTTTTTCAACACATTTCTAATCATAATAGTTTTAATAGCTCATTTCTGATAACTTATTTATTTTATCTTTGCCATGATGACAGTAAATAATATTTTACTATATATTTATCAAGACACATCAATACAGCTTAAAGTGACATTTAAAGGCTTAACTAGGTTAATTAGGGTAGCTAGGCAAGTTATTGTTTAACGATGGTTTGTTCTGTAGACTATTGAGAAAATAATATTAGCTTATAGGGGCTATTAATTTTGACCTTAAAATGGATTTAAAAAATTTAAAACTGCTTTTATTCAAGCTGAAAACAAATAAGACTTTCTCCAGAAGAAAATCTGGGACATATTTAAAAAAGAAAAAAAAAATTCAAAGGGGGGCTAATAATTCATATATATATAATTTATATATATATATATATATATATATATATATATATATATATATATATATATATATATATATATATATATATACTTGCTAATTTGCTAGTTTATTTGTTTCATATATTAAAGCTTAAACCATGCTATCTCAATCTAATGGTAGAGTTTCTCACATTCAAACCCTTTAAATGTGCATAATACTATTGTAAGACTGCATGCTAAAACCACTGCAGTTTAATACTATTGAGTTGTTACATGCTAATTTTCCAGCATATTGCTGTCGTATATTCCTGATGACAAAGCGTAGATACTACTTACTTTTAAAATGTTGACCCAGTTTTTCGTCCTACAAAGCTTAACAGAATGAATATCTCAGAAAGTAATCATACAGCTGCTATGAGAACTAGCTTTGTTTTGCCTTTATAAAACTATTGGAGACAAAACTATATGTTTTATGCAAATGTGAATGATTAACTCCAATCAAGGGTGGTTCCATTTTGCGATATCTCCTCTGCCAGTCCTACCACCCACAATATCTAAAAACGGCAACAACATTCCTGGCAGACTACAAAACAACTCCACACTGTAAGTCACTTTATAATTCATCTGGATTTCCATGTGATTTTACAGTCGCCACGGCAGAACTCATCCCATCTGGATTGAGACAGAGCTGAGACTGCTTTGAATTCTTAAACACATTAGGAACAGACCGCAGACATGAATCATGCAATAGGTGTGAGTACATCCAAACACATTGTTATATGTGCACATGTATAAAAATGAAGCTTCAGGGCATCAATATGCAAATTAATATGTACTGTACGTATTTATACGCACTATATTTTCATAAATACAAAAAAATGGACTGCTGACAAGCTGAATTTTTCAGAAGCTCTCCTGCTTAACAATAATGAGAAATTCTGAGGAATGTACACAGATGGTACTATTATCATGCATATGATCAAGTACATTTGTGTTTCTCCCCTCAGTCTTCACAGAAGCAAACACAGACAGCTATAATTAAGAATTCCTAACCCAGTAAACACGACAAAATGCTGCAAAATTACAATTGTTGTTATACCGCATGAACAGCTGCTGAATCCTTCAGTATTTTTAAATCTTCCAGAGGACAGCTAGTTGTCTGTCTCATCATAAAGCACAGTCTCTGCTCTAAATTGCACACATGGCTGTCTTTTCATATGGGTTTCTGAGATGGAGATGGAGGTCATCTGAAGGTTTTAGATTCAGACACTGTCTTCTGTAAAAGTTTTGTGGTCCCAGAGCTGCACTTTTCACTCACTAATACATTTTTAAGCATTCAAAGTCACTGACAGTTCAATGAGAAATGAAAAAAGGAATTTCTTATATCAGGGATTCTCAGACTTTGTGATCTCTGGATATGACAACCCCTTGCAAGGTTCATCTTTCTAAAAATATAAAGGCAATTACATACTGAGATGTTAAATACTGTAAATAGCAGATAAAATGTTCATAAATGTGCTTTAAATACAGAATGCGCCTAATTGATACCTCAATTCATCGTCATAATTTTAATAATAATAATAAAAAAACATACACTGAAATTTTGACTGTAAACTGGTCTAAATTTTAAAATAAACTTTCGTATTTCAAAAATATACAGCTTTAAGTCCAATTCAATTCATATTTATTACAATTCATCTTTATTTCTATAGTGCTTTTACAATGTAGATTGTGTCAATGCAGCTTAACGTAGAAGTTCTAGTAAAGTCCAAATTTCAGAGTTGAAGTTCTGTTTAGTTCAGTTCAGTGTGGTTTAATTTTCACTGCTGAAAGTCCAATTACTGAAGAGCAAATTCATCCATGCGCAGCTCCACAAGTCCCAATCCAAACAAGCCAGTGGCGACAGTGTTTTGGGATTCTAAAATCTACAAACTGTACTTTAGTTACACAAACAAAAACAACCAAAAGCATTTTGTAATGAGAAAGTCACATATTGAACCAATGCTCATCAAAAAAAAAGTAAATGGTACAGTAAGCTGTTTGTATTGCCATTGTTTGTTGCATGTGGCCTGTGTTTACATGTAGCCATAATGCTGTGGAGTTTGAGCTTGCAAAATTCTTAAGGCACTGCGAAAAGGGGTGGGATTAAACAAGATGATTAGATATTTAAAAAGTGAGTGATTGGTCCATATTTTTTGTACAGATAGGTCATGTTTTGATGAGATTTCACAGGTCACCAAGCTTGAACTTTGCAGCACAGCGATATGCAAAAGTTGTCGCACAAGCTTGTGTTTCCGGTCTGTTGCATTCGCATGCGTATAAATGGAAATCTATGGTGAGAAAAGTCCAGTGTGGCCACAGCTTTATATGTGTACACGCAGTTAATACATTCTCTAATGAGCTTGTGTGTCTTTGTGCCATGTGCTCTCCTGTCTATTGTCTAGTCCACTTTCTCAACCATGTTCCTGGAGGACCATCAACACTACATGTTTTAAATGTCTCCTTTGTCTATCACACTCATTACAGGTGTTTCAGTCTCTGCTAATGAGCTGATGGTCTGAATCAGGTGTGTTTGGTTAAGGAGACATGGTAAATATGGAGAGCTGGTGGTCCTCCTGGAACGAAACACTGGTCTAGTCCCTCCCATCTTGTTAACTCATTATTAATCAATTCTGTTCACTTGCTTGTTTCCTAATTTGTTCTGTTTAAAGCTTCCTCATGTCTGCTGTCCTGTGCCAGTTTGTTAGCATTCTTCCTGAGTCTTTTCCAGCACTGCTTCTCCCTGTCAAGTTAGGTTTTTGTTAATGTTTTCCCCACTCTGTGCTGTTTTTGTTGCTTTTTCTTTTCTTTTATAATTACAAAACACCCATTTTCATTCCTAAATTTGAGCCCTCATCCTTCTCTAACCACAACCTTGACACCATATGCATGAGTTGATGAGAAAGTCACATAATGAACCAATGCCCATCACTAACACCTTTTCCACAAGCAAAGAAACATACTAAAACTGTATATAGAAGGATTAGCGTCATTCACACAACTACTAAACACCATCATGATAACACACATGAAACTAAAGTAATGCAATAAACACCATGTATGAATGTTAGATGTAACAGAAAACTTGGTGACACTTTATTTTGATGGCTCATTTGAGTATTAGTAGACTGTCTGCTTAATATCGGTTGATTCTGCTCCTTCAACAGACATTTAACTGACTATAAGAAACTTTGCAAGTACATGTCAACTTACACTAACCCTAACCTAAGAGTCTACTTATAATCTAATGAGAATTACAGTAGTTGGCATGTAGATGCAATGTAACTTAAATTCAACAAACGGACCATCAAAATAAAGTGTGACCGAAAACTCTAATGTTAAAATTAAATGAACCCTATAGTAATGTCAACAAAAGAGCATAAAGAGTGAAGTTTAATGTGTGGAATTTACAATTATTCACTGTATCTCTTAAGCAATGTTAGTGTTAACCAGGTTATGTATCTGTTTTTTTACTGTTTTTACAGTTTTATGGCATTTTTACAGTGTGTTTTTATTTAAATGATACATTTACAGGTTTTTACAGGTGTAGTTATGTTTACAGCTGCTATTTGTGCAATTTTCACCATGAAAAAATATACAAACAGACAAAATTCAAGCCGCTCCTGTAAGCTGTTATCTGAAAAGAATAGTTCAATAGTCAAACCAGTTAATAAATACAAAGCTGTCAATCAAAAACACCAAGTCAGAAAGTTCCATGCTGAATTGGAAGAGCTCTAACAAGCAAATTTGCAGGAGTATTCAAAATCAGGTAGAAATCACACGATATAACAAAGGCTTGTAATTAGTGTAAAAATGTAGGTTCAAAATTGCATTTCGGTGCTTTAAATGATTAGTGTCTTGGCGGGGACCAAAAAAGTGTTCTGAAGCTCGACACGCAATTTGATAAATGGGAGAATTAAATGGCCTTTGGCAAGATGTTACCTGCATGCATTTATTCAAAAAGAGCGTGCGGAAATGTTACGCTCCTGCCGGAACTAATGAGTATCCCTTAAGACTCACTGGAAATAATTTTCGGAACCGTCCTGGCTCGACTCCAAGCATGAAACAGGATTGCCTGATTTCATTTGTTTCGGTAAAGGCTCTTTATATGTACGTGCATGAATCTGGCCAAATTAACGTAGTCTATGGGCTGATATCCCAGACACATGATTAAACCTTCTGGAAACATGTTTCTACCAGGAAAAAAAAAATGTATCATGGTGTTGAAGGAAGACCTTCAAACGAACTCAGATTTCTGCTTAAAATTCCATCTGTGCAATCAAACGTAATCAAATCCTGAACAATAGTTAATAATCATGGTAATATTTTCATCTTCACTATCTATGAGGCCCTAATGAAAATACCCTCTCACCTCAGCTGCCCTGGACCCAGAGTGCCTCATCACAGTTTGAGATTAATCATATGCCTGCCAATCAACAGCGCTGATGGGAAATGAACACTGCAGCAGATCGTTATTTTCTCCAGACTTCCTCATTGAGGCATATTAACAACGGTCCATATTGTGGGTGATTTATTCTCGTCTGCATATGGCGCAGAGATTGTTTCATGTGTTGCATGCATTAGGAACGCACATTATCGCTGTGTCTAATAAACATGCGCGAATAAACACGCCTTGATGGCAATAAAATCAGCGATGCAGGTTTGAAAGGTTGGTGCTGGCGCTGTTCTTTTTTTTTCAGGAAGATTGAGCTGGATTTAAAAACATTATAATTGAGATGTGGGCAGAGTTGATGTTAAACCTTATGTACTGTTGGGGATGTTTTCATCTTAAATAAAGATTTGAAGTCTTTATTTGGCCACAAGTTTCTCTGTGTTTAAGCAAATGCTAATATGTTTGCTGACAAATCTTATTTTGACATATTTTGGGAAAATGCTTTGGAATTTTAATAAAAAACGAACAATACACTCTGGGCAAGTTGACTACCCTTTCGTTATGTTAGTGGCTGTTTTTGCCCCATTGACTTCCATTATAATGACATTTTTTTATTGCAAATCCATGACAGCAAATAATCATGCAATCTTATCCACAAATGAGCAGTTTTCCATATTTTGTGATTCGTCCTTTTATTTTTTGATTTCTCCCCATTTATTTATGCTTCTGAATTGCATTATGGGACCTTGATCTTTCTTCCAACAACTTTTAACCTTGAAACGTGACTTTTATAGACATTTTTAATAGTGTAAAGTTATATATTGTCTTTGCTGGTGCTGTATTTTGGTACAAAACCTTTATAATAAACTGCTAATACATTTTCTGTTATTTTACAGACTTATATCTCTATATTGTTTCAAAGTACTAAAAAGTCAACAAAAAAGTCATTTTGTTAAACTGTAGAGTTGAATTTTCAACATTAAAAGTGGACAGAGCAGAGATTAGAGGTCTGTATTTTGGAATTGACCAGTTTTCTTGCAGCGTGGGAATACATTTTTTAATAAAACTCGGTAGGCGTCGCTAACTCTGATGTAATTTGAATGTGAGAGGGTGGTCTAACAATACACCGTATCACTCCCGAGAGAAAGAGCGCACGCTCCCGCCGTAGTGCTATGTGTGTGTGTGTGAGAGAGAGAGAGAGAGAGAGAGAGAGAATGAGAGAGCACTACTGTGTTGCACTACTGCCTAGGCTTGGGCAGTATCCAAATTTTTATATCGTCAAACCTCCTCCCTATTTAACCTTGGTATCCAGTATTGCCGTGCATAATAAATAAAAAATTATGATCCAAGGCTCAGACAGCGTCACACACACACACATAGACAGCAGTGCATCACTCTCTCTCTCATTCACACACAAACACACACATAAACAGCATCCATGCGGATGCGCGTGCTTGCTCGCTTGGAGTGATATTTTTAGACCACCCGCTCCCATTCAAATTACACCAGAGTTACCGACCGCTCCCGCGCTTTATTCTGAAATTTATTCCCGCACGGCAAGAAATCTGGTCTCCCACGGTACAGCAGCAGGAATGCAGACCTCTAGTTCGTAACTACCACGTCTCTCTTCTCATTCAGTCGAAACCCGCAATACTGCCAAACTGCAGAGGTTGTTTTCTTTTTCGAGACCAGGTCACTTGGTGCACGACTCGCTATCTTACCTCACCTCTCTCTCTCTCTCTCTCTCCTCCATGCTGTCCCATGATGATAATCACGCATACGCATTTTTAGGCATTAAATAAATAATATTTAATACTTGTCTCCTATATAAGTGTATTGTTTTTTATGATGGTATAACGGTATTGAAACTGACACGTTGCTCTTTTTAGATCTCGCGGTATACCGTATTACCGTCCGAGCCTACTACTACCCTTTTTGTCTTATTTGTACATAGCAACGCTGCACTGCTTTGACAGTACGAATGTAAAGTTATTTGTCATGCCAATAAAGCACCTGAAATGTGAAATGTAAATGTGAGTGCGCACATCCGCCGTGGTGCTCTGTTTGTGTGTCTGTGTGTGTATGTGTGTGTGTGAATGAGAGAGAGCGAACACATTCACCGTGGTGCTGTGTGTCGCTTGTAATAGGCTTACTGTAACATCCAGCTGGGTGTTTTTGGGAGGCATATTGAATCGCTATGCATTTTACATTCATCTGTGGCCCAATATTTACCTGATACGTGTATAGAAATAATGCTGATATGATATATGAAACATAATTGGTAGTTGGCAAAAATATTGAGTGGATATGATTGTAAATCTGACTTTGTAAGAGTCAGTGCCTCACCAGCCACAAACCTCACCGCACATCACACATCACTCATGTCTCATCACAAAGGGGCAAACAAAACTGACATTTAGCCTACAATCCTTGCACAACCTACACTTTTATCTGTTATATTTTGGTAGTAGTGACAAAGGCTGAATATACAGCAGGATCAGTCGGGTGCGGTATAAAACCTGGCAGGAGCAGGACTAAAATTTCAGTCCTGCACAGACCTCTAGCAGAGATCAAGCTCCCACAATGCAATTCACAACTGTAAATAAATGGAAAAAAACCCACTTGTGAATCACAAAGTACAGAAAGTGCTACTTAACGGATTTATTTTACAGTATATTGCAGGGCTATTTAATCACAAATTTAGTTGGGCCAGATTATCAAACCAAGAAGGTTAGCTGGGCCAGTCATTTTAGCTGCAAAGCAGCTCATATGGACAAATTTTAAAACCAACACAAACAAATTTTTTGAACAACATAAGGTTTATTCGTTGTTTCTCTTTTAACTTTGGTCAGTTTGCAGAGCAAAAGGTGCATACAAAAAGAGCTGAATTAACAGAATCTGAGGGCGTTCTCACACGATGTACAGTTGCCTTGAACCAGCTTAGGAGGTTTGCTAAAGGTGCAGCTGTGGTGCAGTGAGGGGTTTGCATCTTTAATAATCTACGACAGTTTGCGTTCATTAAACAGTAAGTATGATTAACAAATTCATATGAAACAGGCCCCTAAAAGTCACAGTTATCTTCAGTTTCGGGCTCAGGTACGCTTTGCACCCTACAAATGTACCGCAGCTGAGCCCAAGTGAACCGTGCTCAGGCACACCTCTTCCAATCGGGCACGCTCTGCATTGTTTGCATGTTGCAGGCTACGTAATTTACATAGGTATTTGGGTTTTTGGCAGGATCATAGACATAATAAATACTTTATATTTATATTAATATAATATATAAAATTATATTAAATAACAATTAATGAATAAAATATATTAATTTATTATCTATGGGCAGAACCACGGGCTGGGTTGCTCGGAGGTTGATTCTGGGCCGCATGTGGCCCGCGGGCTGCCATTTGAATAGCCCTGGTATATTGTATTGTATAGTGTATTGTTTATATCAGGAGTTTAAACTGACAGTTTAATGAAAGGGTTTCTGTATGTTTTTTGCCAGAGTACATGGGGCACCAGCTGTAAAGGCTCCACCCTCTTTTGGAACAGGGGTGGAGAGTAGTAGCTTATTTGCATTTAAAGAGACACACACAAAAAAATGTGTTTTCGCTTCCAGCCAAAAAGGAGCATTTACAGCATGGCATAATAAATTATAACCATGAGTTGAAACTTCACAAACTTCACAAAACTGGCATAAACTTCTCTGATGTACAGTAAAGGTCTGATTACTCACAATATGAATTTTTTATATATTAGACCATCTGTATTTGTTTTGTAATTAATTATCAAGTCACAGAACAAGGACATTTGCCGACTCCAGCAGGTTTGAGACAAACATTAAATGAAGAAGAACAAAAAGAGCAGAGCATTTACCGCCCACAACATAAGAAAAACAAAACTCTAGGCAAGTGTTCTTTCTATTAAAGTTCTGGATGATACCAGCTATGTTTACATTCACTTATTTTAAGGCATTTTGTGGATCCTGCATAAAAAAAGGAGATGAATTGTTAAAAAAAGCACATCAATAAAAATAATGATGCACACAACTGAGGTTGAAACATTGCTTTTACACAATACAAAGATAAACACATAAAGACAATGAAAACATATGCATAATCGGTGCAGAACTTAACTAAAGTGCTATTACATTCATTGCATACTGTCTAGTTTTAATCATTCTGAAATACCTGAGCTAAAGTCTGTCATCAACATGATTTGTTTTCATTCCCTCCCAGAGCTGATTCACAAGCAATCACAAATATCAGACATCTGTCGTTGAATGCAAAAAATGCATTTGTGATTGCATGTGCCGTGTTCATACATTTGAGGCACAAATCATTTATGAAATAGGAAAAAAATGATATATTTTCTTCCCTTATTCCAGCAAAGTCCCATTTTATTATGGCTATTTTGCACCAATTTCCCAGGAAGTGAACACTTTGCATGAACACTTGGGATGGAAACTTTATTTTGAAACGGTTTACACAATATTCTAAATTTAATTCACAACTGACAGACTAATCATATTTATGATGTTACAGTCAAAAACTGATGGATGAAAAATATGTTATCATTGTAATAATTATATGATCCCATTTTTATGTGCAGCATAAGATCTGGATAATCAATTAATTGTTAATAAACATGCACATTTTTGAAGTAAAAAAAATAATTCAAGCTTATTTTATCCATTTTTGCAATATATATTGCAATACATTTAGCATATATGTGCAGTTATGATATTTTTAAGGCTTTGAAATCAAAATATTAACTTCAGAACATGTTTAATATAACTTAAATATGTGATTTGCTTTGTATCTCAGATAACCGTCAAAGACAGGGCGATCTGTTGTTTACTTTTGGCTCGACTGAACTGTTGTTTAGTTTTCAGCCTGTTCACACAAAGAACATTCATCTATTTATCATCAATGTAATGTGAAAAAGCAAGTGATTAAGCGCATAAACAATGTTTTACCAATTCATACGTGTGAGTCGTTTCCGTGATTCGGTTCAATTGTGTCTTGTCGGAGTTCACTCAACCGTGCAGCAGAGCAGACCGTCATTCTCAAGTAAGTATCGCTGCAGTCCGGAAAACTCCAACTGGGGGGATTACACCGCAAGTAGATTGGGTGACCTCCAAGTGGGAAGGACTTAAACCACAAGTAGGTTGGGCTTAGGTGGTGCAGATATTACTAAAACACATCAGGTTACTGTGAGGTTAGGAGTAGGGTTGGGGTAGGTGTAGATGTTAATAAAACACATCAGGTTACTGTGAGGTTGGGATTAGGGTTGGGGTAGGTGTACACATTCACAAAGCACAAATATTGCGCTCCATGTCATGTAAAAGACTTTAAATAAACAAAAGCTCCAGGTTTGCACAACCCACTTGAAGCTCAAGTCCCACCGATTTGGAGCTGGCTCTGACCTCCGTTTTTACCCTTCTCGTCATTCTCGAGGCAGATTTTTGCTAATGGCTTCGCAGCATGATTCCCCACACTACCTCTATTGACAAGCACTCGCAACTACAGCTGTCACTCAAAAGTACCAGTCCAAAATAAAGTGCGGAACTGTACCGTTTTAGAAGCCAGGTATCGCGATACTTTTTTAGTATCATATATCGTGTAACACTAGTTATATGTACAGATGTATATTCAAGGTGCACGTAACGGTGCACACTTTCTGAAAGTTTCTGAAAGAAAGTGTGCATGTTATTCTGTTTTCTATCACACATGAAAATAATATCTGACTCTTTAGCCTCTTGTACAACCTTTCTTCACCTGTTCATCGAGGCCGCACAAAAAGTGCAGAGTTGTGTTGGCTCAATGTAAATTAAGAGCATGGATTTTTTTAAACAAGGGAATTTTCTATTGGTTTAAGCGGTTCCACTGAGAGCTGAGCTCTTCACTTTCGTATGTCTTTAAATACAATGGCTAAAGACTGCAGAAACGAGGGGTAATGATTCTCCAGGGGTTCACTACACAAAACAGATCCAGCGCTGCCTAACTACCTTCATTACTGCCAACAACCCAAAGCTGCAGCACAAGTATATACAACTATGTACTGCTTATATAGATTTGGAAATAACAGGACCATTTAAATAAACAAAGCTCCTCTATTACAGACTCCAGATTCCTCGATTATATTCACACGATAATAGCCTGTAGATTACCATGCATAGAAGTCTGAGAGCTTGTCTTAAAAAAGGCTGGCTTTTCCATAATCTATCCTTCCTCTTCGATTTTCAGATCCCATTAGTTGAAACAATTACCGTACAGGCAGAATTTCTGGCTGCCTCATTGCTGTGTAAGGGAACGTAACAGTCAGTCCAAGAGAATTAAAATATTTTCATCCAGTCTGCAAAGTCTGACATTTAACCGCAGAAATCAATACGAGCTGTTCATAATAATTTATCAGAAAAACAAGATCACTGAGAAAAAGAAGTTTCAAAGTTCAGACCAAAGTTACTTCTAGCTACAGTATACAAACACGCTGAACATAAACATCTTCAAATGAACTCTGATTCAGTGAAAGGGTTTGATTAATGTTTGTCCTTGGAGAGAATTGTTATGGAGGAAATTCAATAATTACATATTTCTGACTTCAGTATACTGTAGGTAACAAGAGTCATGTTCCAGAACATTTTTTTACCCATAATATTGTGTCTTATGCAATGCAACAATATTCCCACGATAAGCATTTTGGCTGTCCACACCAGACTTGACATGACAGAAATGTTCAAATATCAGTCATTCAGAAGCACAGAATAGTAAACTGCACTCCCAATGACAAAGACAAGTTATAATCTATTTAATAAATATTCAACATTATTAGTAGCGTTAAAAGTACATGCAGAGTGACTGACTGTTGTTGGTTGGAGTCACAGTTCAAATGTTCATGTTCAAACTATGTTTGCTATATTTTATTTTTAACATCTGAGACAAACTATCTGCTGCTGCTTTCAGTACAGCAGTAAATGTCATATAAAAATGGTATTCAAACACATACTGGTAACATTTACACTGACTAAAGCACATAATCTGAATCTGAGGTCATCATTGCCGTAGTTTATGC